>NC_079198.1:11463561-11466061 GCF_029499605.1 Hyla sarda | reverse complement strand
GGAGCACCTGAAAGCTGAACTAATTTATGCAGGAAAAGTCATCAACTGCCGAGCCGAGAAGTTCGTGACGAATCGAATTTACTGTAGGTTCGCTCATCTCTAGAGATGACCATTAAAGGGGTACTCCACTGGAAATTATTATTATTATTAAATCATCTGGTGCCAGAAAGTTAAAACAGATTTGTAAATTACTTCTATTTAAACATCTTACTCCTTCCAGTACTTATCAGTTGCTGTATGCTCCAAAGGAAGTTGTGTAGTTCTTTCCAGTCTGACCACAGTGCTCTCTGCTGACACCTCTGTCCATGTCAGGAACTGTCCAGAGCAGGAGAGGTTTTGCTATGGGGATTTGCTTGTACTCTGGACAGTTCCTGACATGGACAGAGGTGTCAGCAGAGAGCACTGGGGTCAGACTGGAAAGAACTACACAACTTCCTGTGGAGCATGCAGCAGCTGATAAGTACTGGAAGGATTAAGGTCTTTAAATAGAAGTAATTTAAAAATCTGTTTAACTTTCTGCCACCAGTTGAATAAAAATAAATGTTTTCCACAGGAGTACCCCCTTAAAGCTGGACTCTGATAATAGTTGCGCTGTAATGGAGAGGACAACTATGAGTGGTTTCTGCAGACTTATGAGGAAGTTTTGTTACTTTTTCTTGACCTAATATATTTAGGAAAACTTTCTCATATGTCCCCTTTTAAATATATAAAACTTCAACTCAGGATCCGGGTTAAGTATCAGTGCGATGATTCTGCGATTGTGAGGTACAATGTGGCGGCTGCGTTTATAACAACCTGTGCAGACATACATACCGTACTGTAACCGCATACATAAATTTTTTTTTTTTGGGACGTCAATGGGAAACGCACATGTATACAGTTCCATACGGGAAAACTTACACGGTTTTTACTTTGCACATGCGCATTTGCATCCTAAAGTCCCCACCCAAGACCCCTCCCATTAAAAATGGACAATATTTTCAAAAACGTATGTTTTTTTCTATAAAAACAGACGGAACTGTATGCATTTTTAAAAACAGTATACAGTTAAAAAAATGCATACGGTTTACTTTTTCCCATGCTGTTCCATCCGTTTTTTCGCCATACGGTTTTCTTTAGAAAAAGCAGATTGAAAACAGTATGGCAAAAACGTGATGTGAACCCAGCCTAATACTGTATACTTTTTTTTTATTTGAACATGGGAGTCAATGGGAACCATACAGACCTGTATGTGCGTACGGTTCCATCCGGTTTGCACCATACGTTTTTTGACTTTTTTCTTGGAGTTTCAATCAAGTGAAATTTTTTTCAAAATGGAGTGAAAAGTTAAAAACATATACGCTTGCAACCGGACATCATTTATCAAACCGTATACGAGTTAAAATTTGTACGCGTTTTGATACAGTTTAGTCCGGTTTTGAGGAATCCGTTTTTCATCAAAAACCTGATACGGGAAGTGTATTGCAAAAACGTGGTGTGACCCCAGCCTAATGGGTCCCTAGAGCAGAAGCCTCCCCAGTCATCCCTGCACTACATATGGATGTTATAGAAGGGATTTGCTGTATTATTGATCATTCATTCTTGGTCTGTGGACAGTTTTACACTTTTTTTCCACATCTCTACTGGATGCTGGCAGCTCATAAGCACAACAGGTTAATTTCACGACAGAAAAGGCCAGAGACGCACTACATACCAGCTGCCCGGCGAGAAGAGGCATGTACTCTATAATGGCCAGACGCACGCGCCACTTGGCATCTTCCGCCAGCTCCACGATGGCCGGCAGGAGAGACTGGGAGAGCTGCCGGATGCCGATAACCTCGTTCACACAGTCCAGGTTGGAGATGATGTTGAGCCGCACTTCTGGACACTGCGGGGAGAGATCAAGAGGAAATGAAGCAGCTGAGACACAACAAAGCCAACAAGGCGGTAAAACCATACGCTCAAATCCGGCAGGTTTGTTCTTAAAATAGAAACAGCTTGTCTTCCTGTTTACTGACTTAACAGAAGACAGTGTTAAGATGGCTGAAGACCCTATTGACTCACAATTCCACTTTTTCCCAACTGGGGCTCCTCCAGCTGTTACAAAACTACAACTCCCAGCATGCCCGGACAGCCTTTGGCTGTCCGGGCATGCTGGGAGTTGTAGTTTTGCAACACCTGGAGGCACCCTGGTTGGGAAACACTGCCCTATTCCAACAAACTCCATACATGATAGTCAACGGGTACTCCTTTGGAATTTAATTTTTTATTTATTTTTTTTTTAAATCAACTGGTGCCAGAAAGTTAAACAGATTTGTAAATGACTTTTATTAAAAAAAAATCTTTACCCTTCCAGTACTTTTTAGCAGCTGTATGCTACAGAGGAAATTCTTTTCTTTTTGAATTTCTTTTTTTTGTCTTGCTCACAGTGCTCTCTGCTGACACCTGATGCCCGTATCAGGAACTGTCCAGAGCGGCATAGGTTTGCAATGGGGATTTTCTCCTGCTCTGGACAGTTCCT
>NC_079198.1:11258561-11461061 GCF_029499605.1 Hyla sarda | reverse complement strand
CAGTTTAGATATAGGATTCTGCACTGATCATCCAAAAGCGATTGTCTTGCTACATAGAGATCCCCAGGGCTGAAAGGAGAGGATAGGCATGGCGGTGGCGGCAGCGCTTTGCGAATCCCAAGCCACGCCTATTCGACTGTGCCTGACCCCTGGATAAATGTATAAGTTATAAAAGAAGGAGGAAAAGCAATGAAAGTATGGTTACACTCACGTTTTGGACATCTGTAACAACGTGACAAAACTGACCGTTGCGCTTTAACACAAGTCGGGATTTGTTCACAATAATATAAGTGAATACACGTTACCTTGATGCACGGCAGGATCTGGGTCATTATCACATTCTCACGACAGTCAGCGGACAGGTTCTCACAGAACTCTACAATAAATAGGAGAGGGGCCTGTGAGCAGCAAGATACAGGGTAAGGAGGAGTAACAATGTTCTTACACCTCTGTCTGTGTCAGGAACTGTCCAGAGCAGAAGAGGTTTGCTATGAGGATTTGCTTCTACTCTGGACAGTTCCTGAGACAGACAGAGGTGTCAGCAGAGAGCACTGTGGTCAGACAGAAAAGGAAATTCAAAAAGAAAAGAACTTCCTGTGGAGCATACAGCTGCTGATAAGTGCTGGAAGGATTAAGCTTTTTTTTTAAATAGAAGTAATTTACAAATCTGCATAACTTTATGGCGCCAGTAAAAAATATAAAATAAATAAAAAATTAAGCAGAGTACCCCTTTATTGGTGAATACAACTGCACCCACAGAACAGCCTGAGCTCTGCTATACCGTATTGGTGAGAGCCAGGCGCCTGGGCAGAGTTTGGGGAAAAAAACTGCTGGGGCGTATAAAAAAAAAATAAAAAAATTTAAAAAAAATTTAAAAAAAAAAGAGATCTGCAGCCTTAGACACCCCGCAGGATAGGGCATAAGTGTCTGATCGCGGGGGGGGGGGGGTCGTAATGCTGGGATCCCCCGCAGTCTCCTGTACGGGGCCCCGGCTATGCTGCGGCTCTCCCGTTCAGGAGGAGTGCCGGCCGCCGTGACACGCCCCCTCCATGTATCTCTATGGGAGAAGCGGAGATGCAGCGTTCGTGCAATTCCATAGAGCTGTATGGAGGGGGCAGGTCGAGGACCTCCACAAATATTTGATAAATTTTGACTTTGATTTTGTACTGTATCTACTACTACTGATTTATATTTATTAACCCTTGATATTAGTTACATCTAGGTGGTCTGTCTGTATCTTTTGTGTACTTTCAAAATCTATTTTTCGGAATGTGGGATATAGTGCAATGCAGTCACCTCGGTGTAATTTATATTACAGTGCGAGTCTCCCAAAAATTCTTTATTTACGTTAAAGGGGTACTCCGCTGCTCAGCGTTTGAAACAAACTGTTTGGAACACTGTAGCCGGGAGCTTGTGACGTCATAGCTCAGCCCCCTCATGTCGTCACGCCCCGCCCCCTCAATGCAAGTCTATGGGAGGGGGCGTGACATCCGTCACGCCCCCTCCCATAGACTTGCATTGAGGGGGTGGGGTGTGACTTCATGAGAGGGTGGGGCTGGGGCTATGACATCACGAGCTCCCGGCGCCAGCGTTGGGTAGTTTGTTTCAAACGTTGAGCAGCGGAGTCCCCCTTTAATTACAAGAAAGGAGGAGGAGTAAGGGAAGAAAAAAATAAATAAAACAAAACACAGGCGACAACACTGGATTAGACACAAAACAAGGACAGCAACCACATCTACAACAGGGTTAAGGGGGATGGAGAAGAGACGAGGGGCTCCCCAAAAGACCAGGGGAAGTGACTCAATTGAGCAGTAAGGCACAGTATTGAGATGTCTCCTGAAAAGCAGAGCAGTAGAACCAGGTCTTTGCAAACCGATCCATACCTTGATGGAGGTGAGCAGTGAACTCCAGCGTACATTTTATGGTACAATGAAAGTTATTATAAAGTACGATCGGTCGTGTAAAAAACAATCTTCGGCTGCATTCACACCTTGTTTTCATTGTACAGGTGTCGGATCCGGCTGGGGGAGGGGAAAACCGGGCGCTCCCGTACCCCAGCCGGACCAGCGCTGAAATCCATTTACTTTAATGAGCCGACTGGAGTCATACGGTGACTCCGGTCGGCTCATTTTTGACCCATATCTGGTTTCCTGACCGGACCTAAAACCATAGTACACTACGGTTTTAGGTCCGGTCAGGAAACCGGATATGGGTCAAAAATGAGCCGACCAGAGTCACCGTATGACTCCAGTCGGCTCATTAAAGTGAATGGATTTCTGCGCTTGTTCCGGCTGGGGTACGGGAGCGCATGGTTTCCCCCTCCCCCAGCCGGATCCGGCAGCTGTACAGTGAAAGATGAGGTGTGAATGAAGCATTCGTATGGGTCGGAGGATGGAAATTAAGAGTTGTCTATTAAAAGGCGAGGAGGAAAAAACGAAAATGCAAAAATGAAAGTCGCCTGTGTCCTCAAGGGCTGAGTGGTCATGTGACCTTTTACAAATCCTTCTAGGAGGTGCCCTGCTTATGATGAATGAATATGCCCTGAATCACGGTGTCTTCCTGCGGGATGAGTCTTCATCTAACTTAGTCATTTAGTTAATTCCTTCAGGGCTATTTAAGGAAATTGACGCCTCCACAGAGAACAGATAATTGTCGCCTTCTTCTTACGGAATCTATCTTGAGTAATGATTAAATCCATACGGAGGATTATTCTGGTCCCTCTGGTGTCTTAGCGGGTCGACTTATGAAACAACTACTAAGCAGAAGTCCTGATAACCATTCTCCCACTTCTGCAGGGTCAGAACAGCAGCGGATCCTTCAAGGACATTCAGATGACTTTTTGCTGCCGTAGATGCCTGGAGGGGCAGAAACTTGTTCTGTTCTTTACAGATAGAACTACAGTCCATTGGAAAAGCATCACCCGTCATTGTGATAAGAATCCACTCTATAAGGCTGGGTTCACACTACGTTTTAAGCAATACGGGACCGTATACAGCTGGGGGTGCGCGGAAGCAAAAAAAAAAAGTCTGCGTTTGACTTCGGTCGGCTTATTGAAATGCATTACATACAGGATAGATATGGCTGGTATACCGGAGAGCCTGTTTTTTGCTCCTCCAGCGCGTGTATGTGCATATTTAATTATAATTTTATATATTATAGTGTGTAAAATAAATAATATTATATATATATATATATAAATAATAGTAATTTTTGTAAATATCTATATCTCTATATATGGAAAGGTGAGTCCGTATTCTTCCGGGGTATGGAGACAAAAAAAAAAAAAAGCCCATTACCACTCCACAGGCTTTCAGGGAAAAGGAATATGCAAATCAGCTCATTAAACCACCTTCACATGTAGCATTCCCCAAATTCAGCTTTAGTCACAGAAGCCGATTGGGATTTTATGCCAAGCCAGAATTCTCTTAAATTATACACACAAGCACAGATCCATAACACGTGTTTACCTTTGACCTTGTGGGAGGCTGCAGCTCGCACCTCGGCCTCACAATCCTTCATCAGGTTTTGGAAAGCAGGGACCAGGTCGGTTTTGGTGATTTCGGGGCCTACAGCTTTCTGGAGCTGAAAGGAAAAAGGCCCAACAAGGAATTATAAAAATCAATATTTATTTTAATAATAATAGTGCATGTACTATTTCTCCTGTTACTTTCTCCAGTCACAAAATAATGTCTGTTATTAATAACGGGCTATGACGGGATAAAACAGATAATGTAAAAATCCCATAGACTATAATGGGATTTAGTAATGGCCGATTTTAAGGGTTTTCATAACGGAACATTAAACGGATGAATTTTAGTGTGAAAGGAGCCTTAGGAAAAAAACGCACACGTGCAACTAAGTTCATGCTCCGATTCCATATACTTTACTTTTGTTTCCTACAAAACTTCAAATAACAGAGACAGTAATTAACAGAATATAATCACCCAAGTGCTCGTCGCTGTTCCAGGATGCGGCATCTTAATGCAAATCTCTTGCTCCAGCCGGAACCTTCATGTGTGCCGATCACCCAGCTTTCCTTCCGGACTGACCGCAGACACTCTCACACACACCTGTGGGCGGTACTGGCGACATTTCAGGATCTCCCTTTCTCAAGCCTCTGGAGAGATCCTGAAACATTGCCAGTACCGCCCACAGGTGTGTAAGCTTGTCTGCTGTCAGTCCGGAAGGAAAGCTGGGTGATTGGCATGCATGAAAGCTCCGGCTGGACTTTACATTAAAGGGGTTCTCCACCATAAGGTGATTTTAGTACGTACCTGGCAGAAAGTAATGGACATGCTTAGGAAGGATCTGCGCTTGTCTTGGGAATAAATGGCTATGCTGTGAGATTATCATAACACTGTGGCTAGCTTTTTGTGAACTGGTATTTCCTGATTGAGTTTTCTTTTTTGCCTACAAATCCCATAATTCCATTTTCCTCCCTCCCACACATCAGCCACCCCACCCATTGAAACAAATGAACTGCATCCATTCAAAAGACCTGTGGTTTTAAATCAGGGTGCCTACAGCTGTTGCATTAGTTGCAGATTGATCTCTCTCCCACCAAGCGATCGCTCCACCCATTGAAGCAGACAGGCTCCCTGTCATCAGCTGACTAGTGATGTCAGGTCTTGGCCGCATTGCAACCTGGGAAAAATCTGAGACAACAGTCATTTTGTATGCTGTTAAAAATAAATATTGGGGTGAAAAATCACAGAATTGTGAGAAAACCGTCACACACAGGTACAGACACTATGTTATGGACTACACTAATTTAGTCAAATAAAAAAAAAAAATCCTGGAATACCCCTTTAAGATGCTGCATCCCTGAACAGCGACGAGCACTTGGGTGATTATGTTCTGTTGATTACTGTCCCCGTTATTTGAAGTATTGTAAGAAACAAAAATGGAAAGAAAAGTAAAGTATATGGAATCAGAGCATGAACTTTGTTGCACGTTTGCGTTTTTTTCTAAGTATACGAACATTGTGCTAAGAGTGAGTGGAGTCTCGGCTGCACAATGTTACACCCAAAGTGCATTCAACCTGACATACTTGTTATATAGACAATGTGAACCTAGCCTTATAATTTGAAAGTGTAATGCAGTGTTTCCTAACAAGGGTACCTCCAGCTGCTGCAAAACTACAACTCCCAGCATGCCTGGACAGCCGAAGGCTGTCCAGGCATGCTGGGAGTTGTAGTTTTGAAACAGTTAAAGGGGTACTCCACAGGAAATAAAAAATTAAAATCAACTAGGGCCAGAAAGTTAAACAGATTTGTAAATCACTTCTATTTAAAAATCTTAATCCTTCCAGCACTTAGCTGCTGTATAATACAGAGGAAGTTCTTTTCTTTTTGAATTTTATTTCTGTCTGACCATAGTGCTCTCTGCTGACACCTCTGTTCCGTGTCAGGAACTGTCCAGATTAGGCGAAAATCCTCATAGCAAACCTCTCCTCTCCTGCTATGGACAGTTTCTAAAATGGACAGAGGTGTCAGCAGAGAGCACTGTGGCAAGATAAAAAGGAAATCCAAAAAGAAAAGACCTTCCTGTGAAACAGACAGCATCTGATAAGTACTGGAAGGAATAAGATTTTTAAATAGAAGTCATTTACAAACCTGTTATTTCTGGCACCAGGTGATCTAAAAAAAATAAAAAAAAAAAAAAAAAATAAAGGTATGTTTTCCAGGGGAGTACCCCTTTAAAGACACCCTGGTTAGGGAAAACTGCTGTAATAGGTAACATGAGAGGAAATAAAGCCATGAGCGACGTACAGAATATCTTAGCTACCTCAGTGAACTTGTCGGCCACCATATAACGGACTCTCCACGATTTGTCCTCAGCGGCCTGGCGCAGAGTCGGCATCACCAGCGGCTCCAGCTCCTCCTGAGGCAGCAGCTGAGCGATGTTGACGCAGGCCTCCACGGCCAGTAAGCGCACGGAATCCTAGGACAATACAAGAGAGGGCACTCAACAAAACAAGACCGTATTGGGCCCGTGGTCCTGCCACCAGTCAGTCACCAGGATGGTACCTGCTCATCTGATGCAAGATTGGAGAACATGGGGATTATTTCACTCTTCACGTGTTCCAGCTCCAAAACCTTCGCAAATTCCCCCAGTTTAGAAGCAGCGGCTCGTCTGACCATAGGAGTGTCATCCGAGCAGAGATTACGGAAATGTCTAAATAGGGAAGAAAAAAAAAAATTAAGATTTTTAATAAAAAATAAATAAATAAATAAAATCACTTATAAATGTGTCCTACATTTCTCTTTGCATCCAGTTCACACAGGAGTCCAAGAAGCAGAGATATGAGGAGCTGGTTAGAGCTTCATTCGCCTTGTGATTGGCACTCAGAGAAAGCAGCTAAATTAAAAGGGGTACTCCAGTGGAATTTTTTTTTAATGTGTTTATTTTTTTAAATGAACTGGTGCCAGAAAGTAAAACAGATTTGTAAATGACTTCTATTTAATATTCATAAGCGGGCGGCGCTGACGTCACAGTGCCACTGAGCTTCTGAAAACCCTGCCCGTGCCAGTTACAGCCACATTTGCATATATAGAAAAACTAAGACTGCGGGTGAACGGCAGGACTGATTCGTGGAAGGAAGGGATCATATGAATCAGTGTCCCCCGCACTATCCATCAGTACTTGTGGTTAGTGCAGGAGTGAACATCTGACAATTTTCCTTTAAGGAACATTCATTTTTACAACAGAAGGACAGCCCAAAATATGGTACTAAGAAGTATTTAAAAGAAACAGGCACCTCAGGAGTCTACAGATCCCCTTTGGAGGTACACATTAAACATTAAATCTCAAACAATACATTTACTCACTGTCTGAGTTCGGCTTTGACTGTGCTGGAAACACGGGGATAGCAGACGCTGAACAAACCACAAGCCGATGTGCGGGAAGTGAACCAGTCCCCACTGGCCAGGCGCTTCACCAGGGGCACAAAGTGCGCCTCAAGGTCCGAAGGAGAGTGTTCATGGGAAGTGGCCCGGAGGGATTCCACCGCTCTGTCCCTCACCACTGTCTCCTCCACTGTGGCCAGGCTCTCTAGGGGAGGCTGCAGACATAAGACATTGTCAGAGAGGGGGGGAATCCCATACAGGGTTAATTACACAGCGCTTCAACACAAACACCTACCAACAGGCAATGGACAAACTCTGGTCCTCCAACCAGAGTAGTAAAGGTCCCCAACTGTTCAGCCAAGGCCAGCAGCACTTCATCCTCATCGTAGATGGTATCTGCAGATGACAAGAAAGACTTATTGATGTATTCATGAATTCTGTAAATGTAACCAACTATCTGCATTATTGGCATTTAGTCATAACACAAGTCCAGTCTGCACAGTAATGTAACAACCTTGGGGATGTCAGTCCCCTCAGGGAAACCCTGAATAAAGACCCTCTCTGGTCTAAAACTTTTAATCTTTTTGCAAATAATAATTAAGGGTGATCAATTACCACTAGGTGGCAGTGTGATTAAAATTACAATCCCTTATTTGTTATATTTCAGTTTTATGGCATCCTATGCATGGATGTTATTGACCGCGGAGCTCCGTTTGCAGTTCTCTGCTCTGATGCCGTCTACAGACATCACACAGCTCCGTGATCCATCCATATTCAAAAACAGGGATTGAGCTAAAATCTGTTCTCCTCTGACTCAACGTTTCGCCATTAGGAACTGGCTTTTTCAAGAGTGTGAGGTACAGTCTGCACAGTGACCATTATCCTTTCCCTATTAACTAAAAATGAATGGATCCTAGTCTAACCTTCCAAACGTCACAAGCTGATATCTTAAAAGGAAATCGTTCATCCCGTTCACTCACATTAAATCCAATACACTGGGTTATAGTGCGGGAGAACAGACCGATGTGGGGTCTGATTAAAGAGGTACTCCGGTGGAAAACTCTTTAAATCAACTGGTGCCAGAAAGTTAAACAGATTTGTAAATTATTTCTATTAAAAAATCTTAATCCTTCCAGTACTTATTAGCTGCTGAATACTACAGAGGAAATTATTTTCTTTTTGGAAAACAGAGCTCTGCTGACATCACGAGCACAGTGCTCTCTGCTGACATCTCTGTCCATTTTAAGAACTGTCCAGAGAGCATATGTTTGCATGGGGATTTTCTCCTACTCTGGACAGTTCTTAAAATGGACAGAGGTGTCAGCAGAGAGCACTGGGGTCATGATTTCAGCAGAGAGCTCTGTGTTCTAAAGAGAAAATAATTTCCTCTGTAGTATTCAGCAGCTAATAAGTACTGGAAGGATTAAGATTTTTTAATAGAAGTAATATACAAATCTGTTTAACTTTCTGGCACCAGTTGATTTTTTTAATTTTTTTTTTTTTTTAAAGTTTTCCACCTGCAGCCTGGAGCGGTGTCCCTCTGAAAGCCCGCTTCTTTCTTCCGCAAATTGATCTTTCTTATGTGAATTAGAATATTCATGGGCGCTGGTCACGTGAGAGCAGGCGCTCACGTGACCAGCGCCCATGAATATTCAAATTCACCCGGCGAGCCCGCCTCCAGTACGCAATTCGCCAAAGAAGCGGACCTTCAGAGGGACGCCGCTCCAGGCCGCAGGTGTATATTAGTCTGAGACCCCGCATCAGTCTCCTGTTCACCCGCACTATAATAACTCGGTGTATTGGGTTTAGTGCGAGTGAACGGGATGACCATTTTCCTTTAACCCCTTAATGACCACTTGTTTTTTAATTTTTGCACTTTCATTTTTTCCACCTTACATTTAAAAAAATCATAACCTTTTCAATTTTGCTTTTTTTTTTGCGCCACCAGTTCTACTTTGTAATGACAAAAAATCTACGGCGAAATGGAAAAAAAAAAAGAAAATTATTGTACGACAAAATTGAAGATTAAAAATGCCATTTTGCAATTTTGGGGGGCTTCGGTTTCTACACCGTACATTTTTCGGTAAAAATGACACCTTCTCTTTATTCTGTAGGTCCATACGGTTATAATGATCCCCTACTTATATAGGTTTGATTTTGTCGTATTTCTGGAAAAAATCATAACTACATGAAGGAAAATGTATACGTTTTAAATTGTCATCTTCTGACCCTATAACTTACCGTATTTTTCGCCCTATAGGACGCACCGGCGTATAAGACGCACCCAATTTATAGGTGCAAAATCTAAAAAAAAAATAGATTTTGAACCCAATAGTGGTCTTCAACCTGCGGACCTCCAGCTGTTGCAAAACTACAACTCCCAGCATGCCCGGACAGCCGTTGGCTGTCCGGGCATGCTGGGAGCTGTAGTTTTGCAACATCTGGAGGTCCGCAGATTGAAGACCACTGCATAGGAGGTAATACTCAAGTGTCCCCGCCGCTCCGGACCTGTCACCGCTGCCCTGGATGTCGCTCCATCGCTGTCGCCGTATCCCCGTCCCTTCGGAACATCTCTGCTGCCGGCCGGGTATCCTCGCTCTCCGTCGCCGTCATCACGTCGTTACGCACGCCGACGCACGTACGCGACGACGAGGAAGGAGAGCGCCGGCCATACAGGGGATCCCTGAACGGAGAAGACACCGAGTAGGCAGGTAAGGTCCCTCCCGGTGTCCTGTAAGCACTAACCCGGCTATTCAGTCAGGCTGTTCGGGACCGCCACGGTGAAATCGCGGCGGTCCCGAACAGCCCGACTGAACAGCCGGGTTAGTGTCACTTTCCCTTCAGACGCGGCGGTCAGCTTTGATCGGTACCATTTTTGTTTTAATCGGACTTTTTAAAATCGCTTTTTATTCATTTTATAGTATAAAAAGTGATCAAAAAAAGACGCTATTTTGGAATTTTTTTGCGTGTACACCATTGACGGTGCGGTTTAATTAAGGATATATTTTTATAGTTCGGATATTTACGCACGCGACGATATCGCATGTTTATTTTTATTTACACACTTTTTAAATGGGAAAAGAGGGGCGATTCTGATTTTTTTTTATTAGGGAAGGGGTTAAATCACATTTATAAACTTTTTTTTAAAAAAAATTTTCTGCTGACACCTGATGCCCGTATCAAGAACTGTCCAGAGCAGGAGAAAATCCCCATAGCCAAACCTATGCTGCTCTGGACAGTTCCTGACACGGACAGAGGTGTCAGCAGAGAGCACTGTGGACAAGACAAAAAAATTCAAAAAGAAAAGAATTATCTCTGTAGCATACAGCTGCTAATAAGTACTGGAAGGATTAAGATTTTTAAATAGAAGTAATTTACAAATCTGTGTAACTTTTTGGCACCAGTTCATTTAAAAAAAAAAAAAAAAAAAAAAAAAAGTTTTCCACCGGAGTACCCCTTTAAGGCTCTACTGGGTTCACACACAGTAGTTTGGACAGTATTTTTTGGCTAAAAACCCTACACGTAAACCTTAGTTTCTGAGATACTTTGCTTGTACCTGTCAGGAAAGGCAGGAGCTCACTGCGGGTCCTCTCCACCCCCAGGGCCAGAGCGATAGTCGAAAGCTTCTTAATACTGTTCAGTCGCAGCTGAAAGACAAAAGCAAAAAAGTTCATACACTGAATAAAAAGAAAAAACAAAAACCGCATCCGTCACTATCTGGAGTACAAGATCTACTAGGTTAAAGAAGAACTCCAGCAGGGAGATACAGGACGCCCCAGAACCTGCCCCATATTACAAGGCTGGACCACATTCTGGGCCTGGCTGGATCGTTCATTTATTGCTTCCATAACATCCGCTATGATTAAGACTTGTAACTACAATAATGCTCTGCCGGCAGGATTGCTGTTTAAAGGGGTACTCCGGCCCGAAGACATCTTATCCCCTACCCAAAAGGATCTCCCTGCTGCACTCTGATCATTTAGAGCGTCGGGTGCAGTACTGGAGGCTCGTGACATCTCGGCCACGCCCCCTCAATGCAAGTCTATGGGAGGGGGCGTGACGTCATGAGCCTCCGCATCGCCAGGATGTCTGGGGGGGGGGGGGGGGGGCAACTTTGTTAGCCGCGCGCAACCCCGCTAGCGGTGATGGTAGGGTTGGGAGGCATTCTTGTGACACCGCTAGTGCAGTGTTTCCCAACCAGAGTGCCTCCAGCTGTTGCGAAACTACAACTCCCAGCATTGCCGGACAGCCGAAGGCTATAATAGGACCCGAAAGCGGTATTTCACAAAAAATAAGCTGCCATATTTCCCCCTTTGCCGATTTTACCTAATTTATTCCTCGCGGTAAAGACAAAAGCACCCCGAATAAATGACCCCTTCGAAGTCCTTTTTGGATAGAGTAATAGTATATAGAGCAGTGTTTCCCAACCAGGGTGCCTCCAGCTGTTGCAAAACTACAACTCCTAGCATGCCTGGACAGCCGTTGGCTGTCCAGGCATGCTGAGAGTTGTAGTTTTGCAACAGCTGGAGGCACCCTGGTTGGGAAACACTGCGCTAGTGGGCACATGGAAGGAGGGAAGGAACTTTATTATAATTTATGATAATTTCCTGGGGGGGAGAGCAGCAGCTCACAGGAAGCTGGCGCAGGGAGTCATGGGAAACGTAGTCTTTATGACATGGCTGCTTACTGCTACAGGTGGCAATTACAAGAGAACGGCCGGGCCAAATTTGACAAATGAGGTATCGTTGGAAAGGTCTTTGAAAGAGCGATCAGATGAGGTCAACTTTTTTTTATTTTTTTATTTAAATACCAGTGCTCCGGAGTGCTCCTTTAACATGTTGCCCAGGAATATCACAACATTTATGGCGCTCCTGAGCCCCGCTGAGATTGCTGCACTTCACCGGCTGTAAATCGCAACGAAGCGGCCTCAGGAGGACCAGCGAAACGTTTGGATATTTGAGGGCAACACGTAAAAGTTTATCAAAAGCCGATCACATAGAAGTCTGTCTACTGAGCTACTGTATCTAAGCCTATTACGTGACACTGAGTCACCACCTACAGAGGTGCTGTATCCAAGCCAATCTCATGATAGTCTACTAAGCTACTGTATCCAAGCTGATCACATGGGATACAGTTTACTAAGCTACTGTATCTAAGCCTATTACATGACACTGAGTCACCACTAGCGATGAGCGAATTTACAGTAAATTTGATTCGTCACGAACTTCTCGGCTCGGCGGTTGATGACTTATCCTGCATAAATTAGTTCAGCTTTCCGGTGCTCCGGTGGGCTGGAGAAGGTGGATACAGTCCTAGGAAAGAGTCTCCTAGGACTGTATCCACCTTTTCCAGCCCACCGGAGCACCGGAAAGCTGAACTCATTTATGCAGGAAAAGTCATCAACCGCCGAGCCGAGAAGTCCGTGACGAATTTACTGTAAATTCGCTCATCTCTAGTCACCACCTACAGAGGTGCTGTATCCAAGCCAATCTCATGATAGTCTACTAAGCTACTGTATCCAAGCTGATCACATGGGATACAGTTTACTAAGCTACTGTATCCAAGCCAATCTCATAGAATACAGTCTCCTGAGCTATTGTATCTAAACCAATCACATGGGGTACAGTCTGAGCTATTGTATCCAAGCCAAACACATGGTGTGCTGTCTGAGCTATTGTATCCAAGCCAAACACATGGGGAACAGTCTGAACTATTGTATCCAAGCCAAACACATGGGAGTCTGAGCTACTGTATACAAGCAAGTCACAAGGGATACAGTCTACTTAGCTACTGTATCCAAGCTGAATAGTAAGGATCGAACGATTATCGGTTTGGCCGATATTATTGACGAATATTCACGATTTTCTACGTTATCGGCAATTTCCTTGCCGATAATGCGGGTGCTTTAAATCAATTAACTGCAGCGGCTTCTGTGGGGCCAGAGACGACCGCCGCCGCCGCTCGCTTCTCTCCCCTGCCTGTCCTGAGTCCAACCACCGCCGCTGCCCCATTGCCTCCCCGGTTTTATAATCACCTGTTCCCGGGATCCGCGCTACTTCTTGTTCCTGCGGCGTCCTGCGCTGTTGCAATGATACCCGGCGCACAGTGACAGCTCAGGACGCCGCCGGAGCCAGAAGTAGCGCGGACCCCGGGAACAGACGCTGCAGTTCATTGATTTAAAATGCGCAGAATATCGGTATCGGCCTGAAAGTTCACAAGTTATCGGTATCGGTTCTAAAAAAAAAAAAAACCATCAATATCAGTCGATCCCTACCATTATACTGAGCTACTGTACCCAAGCCAATCTCATGATATACAGTCAACTAAGCTACTGTATCCAAGCCGATCACATGGGATACAGTCTACTAAGCTATTGTATCCAAGCCAATCACATGGGATACAGTCTACTAAGCTATTGTATCCAAGCCAATCACATGGGATACAGTCTACTGAGCTATTGTATCCAAGCCAATCACATGGGATACAGTCTACTGAGCTATTGTATCCAAGCCAATCACATGGGATACAGTCTACTGAGCTATTGTATCCAAGCCAATCACATGGGATACAGTCTACTGAGCTATTGTATCCAAGCCAATCACATGGGATACAGTCTACTGAGCTATTGTATCCAAGCCAATCACATGGGATACAGTCTACTGAGCTATTGTATCCAAGCCAATCACATGGGATACAGTCTACTGAGCTATTGTATCCAAGCCAATCACATGGGATACAGTCTACTGAGCTATTGTATCCAAGCCAATCACATGGGATACAGTCTACTGAGCTATTGTATCCAAGCCAATCACATAGGATACAGTCTACTGAGCTATTGTATCCAAGCCGATTAGATGGAATACAGTGTGTTGAGCTACTGTATACAGGCAGATAGGATACAATCTCCTATGCTACAGTATCTAATCAGATGGGATACAGATTTACAAGCCCATGACATGGGATACAGTCTGTCGAGCCCTGTATCCAAGTCTAAGTGATATACAGTCTGCTGAGCTACTGTATATAAACCTATCAAATGGGATACAGTCTACTATGCTACATATCCAAGCCTATCAGATGGGATACAGGTTTGAGTCCTGTATCCAAGCCCATGACATGGGATACAGTCTGTCGAGCCCTGTATCCAAGTCTAAGTGGTATACAGTCTGCTGAGCTACTGTATATAAACCTATCACATAGGATACAGTCCACTATGCTACAGTATCTAAGCCTATCACACAGTATACAGTCTGATGACCTACTGTATCTAAGCCAATCAGATGAATACAGGTTGCTGAGCTACTCAATCCAAGCCCAATACATGGGATACAGTTTGCTAACATCACGTGGGATCCAGCCTTGTATCTAAGCCTGTGACGTTTGATACACACATAGAGTCCTGGCTCCATCACTCACCCCTACAGTTAGGGGCGGGGCCTGGTCTTTATCTCGCACTCACATAAGGGGGCGTGGCCCCTTCTAGTGCGGGGACTACAACTCCCAGCATGCAGTGCAGCACAAGCTGAAAAATACCAGAGGGAGGCCAAGAAGGTGCCCGGACTATACCATCCCAGACAGACAGCACCCCGAGCCCGTCCATGACCCCCCTCCGCCCCGGCTCCCCGGCTCCTAACCTGCACGTCCTCATTGCGCAGTTCATCGATGAGTACGGCAATGGGATACAGAGAGTCGTCCCCGTCAGCCGCCGCCATCTTGCTTCTTCCTGTCAGGGAGTAAGTGAAGGGGGCGGGGACGGGGGCTCCCGGGCTTTCATGCAGGGGTAGGAAGCCCCGCCTTTCGGGTGACGTCACGGCCTGCCAATGTTTATAGCAACGCGTCCTCCTATAGGAAGCCGGGGGGCCGCGCCCCCGCCCCCTGGAGACGGTCACCAAGGGGAATCACTGCTGGGGCGCTGCGGAGTGACGTCACTTGTCTGCGAATCAGTTCGCCATTTTGGTGAAGCCCTTATTGGCAGAGACAGTTTCATTTTAATATATATTTATGTATGTAATTATATCAGAAGTACCAGCACTGATACATGCTACAAGCAGTTATTTTGGTGCAGCCCTTATTTGCAGAGACAGTTTCATTTTAATATATATATATATATATATATATATATGTAACTATATCAGAAGTACCAGTACTGATATATGCAACAAGCAGTTTTCCAGCCAGTGTGCCTCCAGCTGCTGCAAAACTACAACTCCCAGCATGCCCGGACAGCCGTTGGCTGTCCGGGCATGCTGGGAGTTGTAGTTTTGCAGCAGCTGGAGGCCCCCCCTCGCTTCGGATTTTTCCATATACGCAGCTGTATAAAGACTAATTTTTTTCGACGTGATCTGTAGTTTCCATTTTTGCGCACGTCTCTTTTTGATCACTTTTTATTTCAATTTTTCTGGATTGTGATAAAATATCAGCAATTCTGGACTTAATTTTTTTAAAGGATCATAAACATTATAATTTAATAGTTCGGACATTTCCGCAGGCGGCGATAGCAAATATGTTTATTTATTTACGGTCTCCTCGAGGTGCAGTCTGATTGGTTGCTATGGGCAACTGCACCGATGTCCCTCTACACAGGTTTTGATAAATGTGCTGGGAGATCTCTTGCACGCTCAGGAAGCATCATCGCACATGTGCTGCTCCCGGGTGTAGCTTCGCAGCCTCTATCACAGTGGTCTCCAAACTGTGCACCTCCAGATGTCTCCAAACTGTGCACCTCCAGATGTCTCCAAACTGTGCACCTCCAGATGTCTCCAAACTGTGCACCTCCAGATGTCTCTAAACTGTGGACCTCCAGATGTTTCTAAACTGTGCACCTCTAGATGTCTCCAAACTGTGCACCTCCAGATGTCTCCAAACTGTGCACCTCCAGATGTCTCCAAACTGTGCACCTCCAGATGTCTCCAAACTGTGCACCTCCAGATGTCTCCAAACTGTGCACCTCCAGATGTCTCCAAACTGTGCACCTCCAGATGTTTCTAAACTGTGCACCTCTAGATGTCTCCAAACTGGGCACCTCCAGATGTCTCTAAACTGTGGACCTCCAGATGTCTCTAAACTGTGGACCTCCAGATGTCTCTAAATTGTGGACCTCCAGATGTCTCTAAACTGTGGACCTCCAGATGTCTCCAAACTGTGCACCTCCAGATGTCTCCAAACTGTGCACCTCCAGATGTCTCCAAACTGTGCACCTCCAGATGTCTCCAAACTGTGCACCTCCAGATGTCTCCAAACTGTGCACCTCCAGATGTCTCCAAACTGTGCACCTCCAGATGTCTCCAAACTGTGCACCTCCAGATGTCTCCAAACTGTGCACCTCCAGATGTTTCTAAACTGTGCACCTCCAGATGTATTCAAACTGTGCACCTCTAGATGTCTCCAAACTGTGCACCTCCAGATGTCTCTAAACTGTGGACCTCCAGATGTCTCTAAACTGTGGACCTCCAGATGTCTCCAAACTGTGCACCTCCAGATGTTTCTAAACTGTGCACCTCCAGATGTATTCAAACTGTGCACCTCTAGATGTCTCCAAACTGTGCACCTCCAGATGTCTCTAAACTGTGGACCTCCAGATGTTTCTAAACTGTGCACCTCCAGATGTCTTCAAACTGTGGACCTCCAGATGTTTCTAAACTGCTGACCTTTGGATGTCTCCAAACTGTGCACCTCCAGATGCCTCCAAACTGTGAACCTCCAGATGTCACCAATCTGTGGACCTCCAGATGTCTCCAAACTGTGGACCTCCAGATGTTGCAAACCTACAACTGAAGGTGACATCTGGAAGTGGTGGCCGCTACGCCCCCTCCCATAGACTTGCATTGAGGGGGTGTGGCATGATGACACAAGGGGCGTGGCCGTGACATCACAACCCTCGCCGCCCGCTCCAAGTGTTCGGAACATTTTGTTGGGGCAGCAAAGTACCCCTTTCAGGAAAATTTAGTTTGTTGCATGTGTAACCACACGCACTGGAGACATTGGATGTCTCCAAACTGTGCACCTCCAGATGTCTCTAAACTGTGGACCTCCAGATTTCTCTAAACTGCTGACCTTTGGATGTCTCCAAACTGGGCACCTCCAGATGTCTCTAAACTGTGGACCTCCAGATGTCTCTAAACTGTGGACCTCCAGATGTCTCTAAACTGTGGACCTCCAGATGTCTCTAAACTGCTGACCTTTGGATGTCTCCAAACTGTGCACCTCCAGATGTCTCTAAACTGTGAACCTCCAGATGTCACCAATCTGTGGATCTCCAGATGTCTCCAAACTCCAAATCAGGAAGAAAATACAGAAAGATACATTATATTTTGGCACTTTGGGAATTACCAACAGGACAACCGAAACATGGACTCTTAAAGATACCAAACATATGTGGGTTCTCCTGACTACCAGCCATTGTACGCATAACAATCCCAAACAAGGGGGTCATCATGATGGGGCAACCTATTTACAAAGACCTGTGTGTACATTTTTTGGAAGAAATACTGGTAGATCTTAAAGGGGTACTCCGTCCCTAGACATCTTATCCCCTAAGGATAAGATGTCTGATTGCGGGGGTCCGGCCGTTGGGAACCCTGCAAACTCCTTGCAGACACCCGTGCAGACACATTCTTTGGATAGGGGATAAGAGGTCTAGGGGAGGAGAACCCCTTTAAGCCACCAGCACTTTCTTTATTCCATCCTGATGTATTAAAACCAGTGGGTTCTGGGACAATTGCAACAAGTAACAGCCCTTGTATGTTGCCGTTCTTCCTAAAGCCTCGGAAGCCCTGGAGAAGGTGCCTGCTGGTGACCCAGACAGTATCAAGCCCATAAGAAACAGGTACACCCCCCCCCCCCCCAAGCCTACAACAGACTTAATGTCATGGCAAGTAAACAATATATATATTATGAGGAAAAAGGAAGTAAAACCAGAGGTAACCGGAGACACGTAACCCCCCGCTGCCCACTCAAAACCCCAAGACAGAAGACGTGAGGAAGTAAAGTGACTCGGTGGTGTCCCAGAGTCTATAAAGATGCTAAAAAGTCTCTATGTGGTCTACGTGGCCACCCCCATATCACTCCGTTATATTTCACTCTCACATACTTTTATCAATCCCTTGATCAACCCCTGTGCCATTTTCCCCCCATGTGCCACTTCATCACCCCCTGTGCCATTTCATCCCACCCTTGATCGCCCCCTGTGCCACTTCATTCTCCCCCTTATCACCCCCTGTGCCAAGGCGTACTCCGCTGCCCCAGTGTTCGGAACACTTTGAACGCTGAGTGAGGGCGACGGGCGGGGGTTATGACATTACAGCCACACCCTTCATGATGTCACACCCCATCCCCTCAATGCAAGTCTATGGATATGCATTGAGAGGGTGTGGCGTGACGACACCCGGGGGGGGGGAGGTGTCGTGGCTGTGACGTCACAACCCCCCCCCCCCCCCAGCATTCTAAATTAACGCTGGGTGCTTCACAGAGATCACGAGAGTCCTAGCCGTGGGACCCCCTTGATCAGACATCTAGTGGATAAGATGTGTGGGGTGGAGTACCCCTTTAATCCTCCATTGTACCATTACTGTGCAGCCTGGAGTGCTGAGGTGGGGGGGGGGGGTCCAACCAACAGCATATGGCAGTTAAGTGTTAGAAGAGCTATGATTGGATGAGGCTGGACACACCCCCCTCAGCACTCCAGGCTGCACTTTCTGTGTTTGGGCTTCGGTCCAGTCTGTGTATAAGATGGGGGGAAATGTGCTCTTGAGCTTTTCTAAGCACAAATAAAACAAAGAAAACTTCATTTTTTTTTAAACAAAGTATATTAGAAATATTTTTTATTTACCATAAGGAGTGCAATAGCGAAAATTAATTTAAATGAGAGTAACCAGACCACGTCTTGCCTCATCCCTCATGTACCTCACATCACCTCAGCCGCCTGTGTGGTTGTGTCGTCCCTGTGGTAGCGACCTGGGTGCCGCCTGCCGCAGCAAGACCATCCCGCTTTGTGGCAGCTCTGGTGAAAACCAGCGGCACCTTAGACTCCGCTCCCTGGCAGGACCCGCATCATCTGCCACACAGGTCCAGCGGATCTACCACCTTGAGGGGGCGGGCGTGACATCATGATGGGGCGGGGCTATGACATCACAAGCTCCCGGCGCCGGCTCCAGCATTCAGAGCAGTTTGCTCCAAATGCTGAGCAGCGGGGTACCCCTTTAAACCCCTTATATATGACATTTTTGGGCTTCAGAACCAATTACCAGATATATATAGTTTTGAACTCAACATACAAAAGTCTCAACATACAATGGTCGTTGTGGAACCAATTAATACTGTATGTTAAGGGACCAATGTACAGTTTAGCTTTTAATTTGCTAATGACCAAAAACACTATAGAGGGAATATATGATTGGTGTTAAAAAATTATGCAAATATGTAAACAATGATCAAAAATTTTGAGAAAACAAACAGGACAAAAAAAATCACGTTTTTGAGAAATTCAGCGATCACAAGAAAATTGATGAATTCCCCCCTTTGTATTTATACATGTATACAGACTATATAAAGCCGCAGCAGCTGAGGACGAAAACCAATGGTTTAAACTGTGTACGTCAGGGAAGGTGTTCTTCTGCATGTTATATTGGGGGAACGCGGGAAATCATGCACGTCGCTGTCTGGAGGAAAATACTTGATGTGAGGTTCTGGAAACTCTGTGATCAGTCCCAGGAGACTACGATAGCTCCTTAGGTGAAACCACAGCAGTCGGCCCTTTGGCTGTTTTAAAGGTCATGGACACCTCTGAAATGGAACAAAATAATTCTCATATGTTAGCGCTTACATTGAATTAAGAATGGTGGTCTTTAGTCCTTAAAGGGGTACTCTGCCCCTAGACATCTTATCCCCTATCCAAAGGATGGGGGATTAGATGTCTGACCGTAGGGGTCCCGCCGCTGGGGCCCACCGCGATCTGCGTGCTGCACCCGGCATCGGGTTCAGTGTCAGAGGCTCATGACGTCACGACCACGCCCCGCTCGTGACATTATGGCCATGCCCCCTAAATGTAAGTCACGCCCCCTCCCAAAGACTTGCATTGAGGGAGCATGACTGTGATGTTACAAGCGAAGAATTACCGTGACGTCACGAGCCTCCCCGTCGCATTGCGAGTCATCCGGCACAGAACGAAGTTCACTCCATGCACCGGATGTCTGGGGTGCCTCAGCCGAGATCGCGGGGATAAGATGTCTAGGAGCCGAGTACCCCTTTTATAATGAATTTATATCCAGCCCCTGATATACAGTCTGCAGCCTTCTCCGAGGTTCAGATACAGTACATGCTGGACTTGAGGCCTGCGTGTGCAGGAGGATAGCGCTGTGGGTGCTTTGCTTTCTCTGGATTATATTCGTCTCAACTTTTTGCCAAAGAGGGACACTTTGCACATTGTATGAAAGTTCTATTTTAACATGTGTTTCTATGTGCCTCAATACTTTTTTATTTTAAAGGGGTACTCCGGTGCTTAGACATCTTTTCCCCTATACAAAGGATAGGGGATAAGATGCCTGATCGCAGGAGTCCCGAAGCTGGGGACCCCCTGTGATTTTGCACGCGGCACCCTGTTTGTAATCAGTCCCCGGAGCGTGTTCGCTCCGGGTCTGATTACCGGCGACCACAGGGCCGACGACGTGTGACGTCACGCTCCGCCCCTCAATGCAAGTCTATGGTAGGGGGCGTGCCAGCTATCACGCCCCCTCCCGTAGGCTTGCATTGAGGGGCGGAGCGTGAGGTCACACAGGGGCGGAGGCGTGAAGTCACACGCCATCGGCCCTGTGGTCGCCGGTAATCAGACCCGGAGCGAACGCGCTCCGGGGACTGATTACAAGCGGGGTGCCGCGAGCAAGATCACAGGGGTCCCCAGCGACGGGACTCCCGCGATCAGGCATCTTATCCCCTATTCTTTGGATAGGGGATAAGATGTCTAAGCACCGGAGAACCCCTTTAAATATTCTCATACAATTCATCTGATTGTAACAATTTTTTTATGATTTAAATTGCACCAAATGCTGGAATAACATGTGAGTAGCCAGGCAGATAGTTTCTTATGTGGAAAGTCTATTAAAGCAAATCTGTTCCGCAGGTTAAAAATCTGGACATTTAAAGGAGTATTTTAGTATGTAAAAAAATATCCCATATCAGTAGGTGACCCCCCGCGATCTCCCATATGGGACCCCACCAGTCCGCAGGAAGGAGGCGGTGTTGTGTTGTGTTGATCAGTATTTTGCACCTGTACGACCTTCCCCATTTTGCATTGTGGCTGATCTGCATCTTAGTGGGAATAGGTTTTGAACCTGAACATGTACCTGTAAGTAGTGACCTCTTTTCTATGATTTTTGTGATAATAAATTTGGCTCCCAGTTTACTTTCCAAGAATTTCAAGATTACCAAATGTCAAGTTCCATTAAATACCATTGGGCCGTCTTACATTGTCCGAAAGCTCATAGTGAAGTGAAATACCGGAACTGAAGTCTATTGAAAGTTTTATGAATTGCTCAACTGGGAAGGGGAGACTGGAAACAGGAACTGTGGCTGCGTCTTTGTGATCACAAATTCAGGTCAAAATGACAAGACATTGGAGTTCAGGATTTACAGCCCTTTGATTTTAGTTTGAAATCGGTGAACGAAACAAAGATTCATGGTGAACACCAAGTGTAGCACCATCGTCATGGTCAGAATAGTGTCCTCTAATACAAAGGAGCTAAAGTATTGCTTCAGGACTGGTTTATCAAATGGTCTCCTTCCTTTAAAGGGGTATTCCAACTCCCTAGAAAGCCCCTAGGGGGTTTTGGACTGTTTTGCATTGTCCGAAAACTAATAGAGAAGTGAAACACCAAGACCGAAGTCTTTTGAATGTTTTATGAAATTCTCATGGGAAAGACGAGGCTGGAAAAAGAAAATGTGGCTACTTCTATGTGGTCACAAATTAAGTAGTGATGAGCGGCATATGCCATTTTCAAATTCTCAATATTTTGTGAATATATGGACGAATATTCGTCCTATATTTGTGAAATTTGCATATTCGCTATATTCGGTTTTATTTTCTAATGCGAAAATTTGTAATGAAATTTGCATAGTGCGCATGCGCGATTATATCTTTCACCTAAAAGAAGGGAGGGATCAGTGTCCTCTGACTAGAAGTGCCGATATTCGCAAATATTTGCATATTCACATATTTGTATATTTGCGTATATTCGCATATTCACATATATTCGCAAAAAAAAAAAATATTCCAAATATATATCACTATATTCTAAATATTTGTGAAATTGCGAAGTGCCGATATTTGCGGTAAAAATTCGCATTTCGAATATTCGGGCTCAACATTAAAATTAAGGTCAAAATGACTTGACATTGTGGTTCAGGATTTTGTTGTTGGTGATCAAAACAAAGAATCAGGGTGAACACTACGTGTAGCCCCAACAATATTGTCAGAATAGTGTCCTCAAAGAACACAATGAAGCAAAAGATCTGCTTCAGGACTGGTTTATCAAACTGTCTCCAGTGCTGTATTCTCCAGATGATATGGAATGACTGATCAGTGGGGGTCTGCCTTGGTCCCCCCAACCCAAGAATAGAGGTCCCTTGACCGCCAAGTAAATGACTACCTGCTCTTCACTCATTCTCTATCGGGCTTCCAAGTATTGCCAAGCACAGCGCTTAGCAATGTTCGTAAAGAATAAATGTGCATGTTGCCAATCCATTTAGGCAGGGGACTATTGTCCTCCTTTCTTTGGATCAAGGGGCGTCCCATGGATGGATTCGGGACACCATTTGATTCTTGTAAATTTACAAGGTTTTTATTGCACTGCTATAAATAATATAATCACTGAGGCTACGGGGGGAAAGCACTTGGGGGGGGGGGGGGGGTTATCAAAACCTGAGTAGAGGAAAAGTTGCTAAGTTGCCCCATACCAACCAATCAGATCGCTGTTTTAATTCTTGAAAAGGTCTCTGAAAAATGAAAACAGCGATGATTGGTTGGTTGATTAGTTGCTATGGGCAACTCAGCAACTTTTCCTCTGGACGGGTCTTGATAAACCTCCCCCATGGGGTGGAGTTGTTTGCACTTTTATTGGCAAAATTCAAGCCAGGAGTCAATTTGTCTCTTATCATTGATGCCAAATCAGGTTTACCGCAGAAAAGGGTAAAAAGAACAAGTGCTATAAGATATTTACATTGTATACATTTCTCATGTTCTCTTCCAGTTACATGGTACAGTAAGAAGTGGCTGACCCCCCCCCCCCCCCCTCCTCCTAATTTTTGAAAGATAATTTTTTCTAAAAATAAATAAAAAAAACAAAATCATAACCTGCTAGAGACAAACCAAGCAGAAGCAGCCTGGTATTACCAGGATGAAAACGGCCATGGCTTTTGTCATTTTTGACCCTAATAATACCAGAATACCAGCCTGCAGCCACTGACTATCCCTCGCTATGCTTCAAGTCTGGCAGTGCCAGGATCACCGCTGGTGGCAGTGGGTACTGGGGTAATAATAAGAGGGTAAGTATTAGCTGTTTTATGGGTAGTAATGGACACCATTTATCAGATGTCCGGTAAAGTAAAAAGAAAAAAAAATTTGAAAAAGAATGCATGCTCAGCCAATCACTGGCCCTAGAGGTGACCTACCTCAGTCAGTGATTGGCTGCCAATGCATTCCCTGTGTGATGAGATGGGATGAGGGAGTAGAGGTCGGCTGGGTTCAGGAAACACTGTAAGGGCCCATTAACCAGGCAGAATATCCACCCGGACATTCCGTGCACGACAGGCGCCGACTGAATCAGTTGAGGCGAAGAAGGAAAATTTGACCCTTACAGAGGCGCTGCTAGTTCCAGAGTAATGTAGATGCTAACCAGAGGTATTGGTAAAAAAAAACACTGGAGTGGTTTATTAGAGCATAAGAGGACAATGAAGTACACAGATGACGCGTTTCGGGGGAGCCACCCCCTTCCTCAGATCAGTGGGGGACTGAATCAGTTGGCACTAGGGTCGCTCGGACAGGCGCCATCTCCATTGATGGCGATGTTTATCAGAGCAGATTTCGATAACATGTTCATTCTTTTTGTGGAGTCCGGGATTTGAATTTCCTGCTATGAAATATTCTGCCATGTGAATGGTCCCTAAGGTGTCATCAGGGAATTGCTGAGAAGCGTTTTTTATCGGCATCAAGTGGATACATTTTTTTATGCCAATAAAGTTCATTATTCATCCTCTTTTCGGAAAATTGCAGCGCGTCATACAAAAGGTCTTCTCCTCCTCTGTGGGCCGACTCTGGCTTCTGCTCATTTCTGGCTGGTAAACCCATGGGAGGTGGTTTACTATAAAGTTGTCAGGCTGAAAATGAAAGGGCACTACAGCTGTGCCTCCACATGTATATTTAGAATTTAGATATGCAGCACCACAAGAAGAATGGTGTTGTAGTGCAGGCTAGCTGAGGGTAGTAGTCACTTAGTAGCAATAGATGTTAATGTCACATGGATGGGTGGTCTGGCTAATCTGAGGGGTTCCCTGTTAGCCAATGCAACACTTTTGTCAAATTGGTTGTACTGTGGTATTAGGTGCAGGAATAAGAATCCCGACACCCTGGTGACTTGCAAACAACGTGGAACTTTGTGGTGTTTTGGGTGGAGGAGTGGAAAGTTGGTCACTGTCCCTTTAAGATTACATTAACAGTAGGTATGCTATTAGTTTCTAATGTGCTTCTAGCACTTTTAATGGTGTTACTAGTAAAATTGCTACACATATGATGTTGTGTGTGGATATATATATATATTTATATATATATATATATATATATATATATATATATATTTATATATATATATATATATAAATATTAAAATTAGCTCACCACACCACCTTCACAGGTAGTGTGTCCTGCAAAACAGCTCAGGCTCCATTTAAGAAGTCTCAGAGCTGATTGGGGTTTATGCCAAGCCAGAACTCTCTCCAGAAGGAAAGAGGACCCATCTGCAGACAGCTGTTTCGGGGTGTTTGCCCCTCGTCAGTACAGAGCAGGGTGATCTGACTTGGCTGTGGTGAGAGGCCTGTGGCTTTAATCGGGGTCAGTACTTTCCTTGGGGAGAGGAATATATATATGCAGTATAATTAGGTCAGACTCTACGGTGGAGGGCCTACACAGGTCAGCTTCCTGTGGTGCAAATACAGTACTTGAGACTTGTACTTACGGTTATGCGGCATGATGCCCTATATACAGGGTATACACTAAAGAAACTTTTCGCGATGTATTTAGCCACACAGCACTAACTCCAACTGGAAAGAGATTAGTGTTTTACAGACTAGTTGTTCGTCTTGTAGCGAGCGGACTGTAGCTAAAACAGGTTACTTTACTAGCTTGATCTAACTAAGAGCATATATTGTGTATATATATAAATATATATATATATATATATATATATATATATATATATATATATACTGCACTTTTCTGCCTAGAAACAGATTCTGACCATGATTTGCCCAACAGGAACAGAGCTAAGGAGATGTTCACATTACTCCATTGAGAGCCTGACTAAACAGTTTTTTGGGTCCAGGGTTGGAAAAAGGAACACCTCCCACAGCTTTTCCAGAAGCTTCTACATAAAAACTATCTGGGAAGTGTGTCATGTGACCAATGATCCACTCATCCTATACAGAATGTGCTAATATTAACCCTTACACTCTTGTGATACCTCAGTATATGCCGTAATGGCGATGTAACAAACAAATGGGCAGGTATATATGTTAATTCCCTAAACCCCAAACAAAGATTAAAGGGGTACTCCGCCCCTAGACATCTTATCCCCTCCCATAGACTTGCATTGAGGAGGCGTGGCTTTGACATCACGAGCCACCAGCGCTGCACCTGAAGCTCTTAACAAACGCCGGGTGCAACAGGGAGATCGCAGGGAACCCCAGCGGCAGGAACACCCTCGATCAGACATCTTATCCCCTATCCTTTGGATAGGGGATAAGATGTCTAGGGGTGGAGTACCCCTTTAAAGGCTTTTTAGAAGAATTCCTCAGCCACACGGCAACTTCATATTTTGGGAGATAAACAGAGTATCTCAATGCAAGAATTAAGCCTGGGCTGGGTTTTGAAGGATGTAATGGGAATTGGTTATAGGGAAATGAGTGGTCCTCTCTATCACATGCATCTGTAGCTAGGATGGGGCATTTTAGGCACTGTGGGGATATATGTGGATGGCACTATAGGAGAAACCTTTGTCTAGAATGGGGGCAACTAAAGGGTATCGTTTATGGCACTATAGAAGGTGGCAACAATTGGGACATCTGTAGAAGAAAACTGTGGCCATATCATGAAGAGAGTCTATGGCGTACACTGTTGAGGCATCTGGAGCTGTCTACATATAGGGCATCTTTGGCCATGTTGTGCCTCTTCTGCATTTTGGAATATTGGATTTAGTGTATAAACAATTTATATTGTACGTAATATAGTAATTTCTCCCATAACGGCTCAGTCCAGGATGATTTACTACCATACAAAGTCCTTGCACTACTTTTTTATCTGTCTGATAACTTTTGTTAGTTCCCCATGACAGTTCTTCTCTGTGTGCCTTCAGCAGGATCCCCAAGGTAAGAACTTATGACAAAAACAATAATATAAAATGATCAATAGCGATTAAAGGGGTACTCCGGTAATGCCAAACTAATCCCCTATCTACAGGACCACTGGGACCTTCAGCGATCTCTTGAACTGGGCACCGGTTCTCACAACTCAACCAGTCCACTCCTTTTCCCCTGAAAGCTCTGGCCCTACCTTCAGAGACATGCTCGAGTTGTACAGAAGTGGCGGCTTCATCAGCCACTCACCGTTTTACCCCTTTCCAAAGCAAAGGGGATAAGATGTCTGATCGTGGGGGTCCCACCGCTGGGGACCGACACGATCTCCCTGCTGCACCCGGCGTTTGGTACGTCACGGTCACGCCCCGCTTGTGACATCACGGCTGCGCCTTCTCAATGCAAGTCTATGGGAGGGGGCGTGATGTCCCCTATGTCACGCCCCCTCCGATAGACGATAGACTTGCATTGAGGGGACATTTCCGTGACGTCACAAGTGGGGCGTGACTGTGACGTCACAAGCCTCCTATCCACATTGCCAGTCATCCGGCACAAAGAAAAGTTCGCTCCGTGCACCGGATGTCTGGGGAGCCGCAGCCGAGATCGTGTGGGTCCTGTCCGATGTTCGTTTAGAGCATCTGGTGCAGCGCCGGAGGCTTGTGGCATCCCGTCCACACCCCCTCAATGCAACCTGCATTGAAGGGGCGTGGCCTTGATATCACGGGCGGGTGTGACTGTGATGTCACGAGCCTCCGCTCCACATCACCAGTCATCCGGGCACAGAGAAAAGTTCTCTCTGTGCACCGGATGACTGGGGTCCCGCAGTCGAGATTGCAGGGGGCCTTTGGATAGGGGATAAGATGCCTAGGGGCAGAGTACCCCTATAAAGTCAATATAAATAGGTGCGGTTGTATGAGGCCAGACTCATCCTGCTCTACTACACCTATACATACTATAATGAGATGTACCTTGGTGTATGATCAGGGCTGTATTTACCATTAGGCAACCATGGGCTTTTGGCTAGGATGGCAGTGTTACCCATTAAAGTGGGTAATGGGCCTGTTATGGTTCCCCCACCAGCTACACTTTGCCCCTAACAATGGCCAAAATCAGTGATACTTTACAAGCAAAAACGTATGTTTCCAGACATCTTTTCCATTTGTCTATTTTTTTTTTTTTTATAAAATGAGACAAGTGACCCCTTGGGACTCCTCTGACAGAAGCAGATATAACGTTCCTGGTACCACCTACAAGCAGAAGGGACGGTATCACTGTTGATCTTCCCACAAGCAGGTGTCTTCAGCATTTTTGCCAGAAAGGGGAACTAGAATATAAACTGCCTAAGAATGGTGTATGAGAAAAACAGAATTATCAAGATTGACATTATATCTGTGTGGTAGAGGGTGTAATGAGGGCAGATGTAATGGCCCTAGGGGTAGATGGCATTAACCCCTTCCTGTTCGTGATGCCAAGGCATGGTTTATCCTCTACATACCTGAAGGTATACCGCCAGATCCTGGGCTATGCACGGGGGCAATAATGACTCTGATGCCAAGTTACGGAACAACAGTAGCTTTACTGAGTTAGACAGGTGGAATAGTCTATACTGCTTAGCCAGACCCACGGAGGTGACCAGTGATGCAGAGACCTTTGGACTTGCTGGGACTTGCAGGGGACTGGGACAATTTTGATGCAGGTCACACTGACTGAAGACAGGTGGACTTTGACTGACTTGACTGAGACTGACTATACCCCGTTTATTGCTTACCAGGCTCTGACTGGGACCTGGGGGTTGTAGACTTGTAGACTTATGGCTGCGTGGTTGGCTTGAGGCCTCCTCTGGACTCTATCAATCCAAATTACCCATAAAGAGTATCTCTGGGATTTAGAATATTGTCTCAATTTCCCATTCAGGCTTGCGCCTTCCTGGGACTAATTTCCCAAACTTCGGGAACCCTATTATAAAATATAACTTTTATTTTAATCCATTAAAAACACCAATATGTGAGAAATCAAAAATTGGTGAATTAAAATTACAAACTTCAGATAGGGGTTGTCAGATAGGGGTTGTTTTATACACTCCCATTTGTAGTTATTTTAGTGGTTGGGTAGATTGTCTCTCTTATCCTATCCACTTATTGAACTGGCCCAAAGCTGCATTTAAAATAACACACTGACACCCCCCTGACGTTTTGCCGGCCGTAACCAGCTTTATCAAGGGACCCTTGATAGAGCTGGTTGCGGCCGGCGAAACGTCGATCGTGGGGGGGTGTCAGTGTGTTATTTTAAATGCAGCTTTGGGCCAGTTCAATAAGTGGATAGGATTGAAAAGTCAGAAATCGGTTCCAACAGGAATGAAAAGTGGGAATGGGATAAGAGAGACAATCTACCCAACCACTAAAATAACTACAAATGGGAGTGTATAAAACAACCCCTATCTGACCCAAAGTTTGTAATTTTAATTCACCAATTTTTGATTTCTCACATATTAGTACTTTTAATGGATTAAAATAAAAGTTATATTTTATAATAGAGTTCCCAATGTTTGGGAAAATTAGTCCCAGGAAGGCGCAAGCCTGAATGGGAAATTGAGACAATAATCCTCTGGACTCCAGACACACTCGGACTTGGACTTGAGTGCACTGGACTTCATCAAAGACTTAACTGGAAAACAAGAGAGCGAGCTATCTCCTCCCAGGGTTTTTATGGGGGAGACTAGGAGGGGTCCCATAGGTCACCCTAAGGTCACATGGTCACTGACACATCACTGTATTACAATCACATGACACTGGTTAATCACATGTCAACTGTTCTTAAAGACATAACACATTTATATAAATACACAGCATAAAAATAACAATACAAGGGGAACGGGTGCAGGTGGCCCAAGGAACATTGCAGGGAGGCTGCCTGACACCGCTCCAGGGGTACAACTCCTGTATCGGGCCACCACATCTGTATTCGTATAATGTCTTTGTCTCTCCTTATCATCCACGCTTGAGAAATCTCTCAGTCTACATGCTAAATCCATCAGGCTCCTTTAGCCCCATGGAGTCCCATCATAAGGTAAGAAGTAAAGAGCTGCTATAAAAATGTAGGTAAAAGGGGTACTCCGGTGGAAACAATTTTTTTTTTAAATAAACAGGTGACAGAAAGTTAAGCAGATTTGTAAATTACTTTTATTTAAAAATCTTAATCCTTCCAGTACTTATCAGCTCCTGTATACTACAGAGGAAGTTTTTTTAATTTTTTATTTCTTTGCTGTCTGACCACAGTGCTCTCTGCTGACACCTCTGTCCATGTCAGGAACTGTCCAGAGTAGGAGAAAATCCCCATAGCAAACCTCTCCTACTCTTGACAGTTCCTGACATGGACAGAGGTGTCAGCAGAGAGCACTGTGATCAAACAGCAAAGAAATTCATAAAGAAAAGAACTTCCTCTGTATTATACAGCAGCTGATAACTACTGGAAGGATTATGATTTTTAAATAGAAGTAATTTACAAATCTGTTTATCTTTCTGGCACCAGTTGATTTAAAAAAAAAATGTTTTCCACCGGAGTACCCCTTTAAGCCCTATTCACATCACATTTTGGGGTACACAGAAGTATACGTTGGGACACTGGCAAAAAGTACGCTTATATATACTGTGGCTTACCTGTTGAATTTATAGGACTGAACGTAGTCTACTAGTCACTACCTCTGGTCTATTTCCAGATTGGGCCCTTTTTGTTTTGTGGGACTCAAAAACATCATGATGAACTCAAATATTACTTGGCCACTTATTATATTCTACTACTTTACATAAGCCTTAAGGGGGTAACGTTTCTCCCTGAGGAGGACACCAAACTGGCACATGGACTCTTATAGGCCATACAATCCTCCACTATGCAAAGTAGCTGTTCTGGAGAAGAAAAGCTTCATCTCTACTGCCAAATATTGGAGGCAGTATACCTGCAATTGGCTCCTCGGTCCCTCCTTTTTTTTTTTTTTTGTGCCAACCAGCACCAGATTGGCATATATACAAAATCTCCTCAATTTTCAAAAACTGCATTTTTTCTCAATTTCACAAATTCGACTAATTTGTGTTTTGGTTTTTCAGTATATTCTATGGTAAAATGAAAGGGTGTCATTACAAAGTACAATTGGTCCCGCAAAAAACAAGCTCTGGAATGGCTTGTTTTAATAACAATAACCTAGAGGGGAGGGGGGGGGGGGGGGGGGGGAAACGAAAATGGAAGTGAAACGTCTATGAAAAAAAACTACTCTCTAGTCAGTTTAGTGTCTTCTATTAATATGCAGGAAGTGGTTACTAAATGGTTAAACATTTGACTGGCACTCAATTGCATTTTAATGTGTCTATTACAAGAAAAACATATGTTGTACTGTTTTAGCGAAAGGAAAAAAATGATAGAAATTAATTAGTTCTTCCTTGTCATTTACAAAGGGGGTAATTGACAAGATGATCCCCATATTGCCAATAAAAATGGCGGATGGGACAGGTAAGTGATTGGTTCAGATTTAACTCATCTCTATTCATCTTTCAGAGGCTAAGTGATGCTTTAAAGGAAGAAATGGAAGCAAATCTTACAGCCCACTCAGGCATATCCTACACAAGTACAATACTGCTACTTTATATAGGAATATGACTACTATAATACTGCTCCGTATATACAAGAATATAACTAATACTGCTCCGTATATACAAGAATATAACTACTATAATACTGCTCCGTATATACAAGAATATAACTACTATAATACTGCTCCTGTATACAAGAATATAACTACTATAATACTGCCTCCTATATACAAGAATATAACTACTATAATACTGCTCCTATATATACAAGAATATAACTACTATAATACTGCCTCCTATATACAAGAATATAACTACTATAATACTGCTCCTATATACAAGAATATATCTACTATAATACTGCTCCTATATACAAGAATATAACTACTATAATACTGCTCCTATATACAAGAATATATCTACTATAATACTGCTCCTATATACAAGAATATAACTACTATAATACTGCTCCTATATACAAGAATATAACTACTATAATACTGCTCCTATATACAAGAATATAACTACTATAATACTGCTCCTATATACAAGCATATAACTACTATAATACTGCTCCTATATACAAGAATATAACTACTATAATACTGCTCCTATATACAAGAATATAACTACTATAATACTGCTCCTATATATACAAGAATATAACTACTATAATACTGCCTCCTATATACAAGAATATAACTACTATAATACTGCTCCTATATACAAGAATATATCTACTATAATACTGCTCCTATATACAAGAATATAACTACTATAATACTGCTCCTATATACAAGAATATAACTACTATAATACTGCTCCTATATACAAGAATATAACTACTATAATACTGCTCCTATATACAAGCATATAACTACTATAATACTGCTCCTATATACAAGAATATAACTACTATAATACTGCTCCTATATACAAGAATATAACTACTATAATACTGCTCCTATATACAAGAATATAACTACTATAATACTGCTCCTATATACAAGAATATAACTACTATAATACTGCTCCTATATACAAGAATATAACTATTATAATACTGTCTCCTATATACAAGAATATAACTACTATAATACTGCTCCTATATACAAGAATATAACTACTATAATACTGCTCCTATATACAAGAATATAACTACTATAATACTGCTCCTATATACAAGAATATAACTACTATAATACTGCTCCTATATACAAGAATATAACTATTATAATACTGTCTCCTATATACAAGAATATAACTACTATAATACTGCTCCTATATACAAGAATATATCTACTATAATACTGCTCCTATATACAAGAATATAACTACTATAATACTGCCTCCTATGTATAATAATATAACTACTATAATACTGCTCCTATATACAAGAATGTAACTACTATAATACTGCTCCTATATACAAGAATATAACTACTATAATACTGCTCCTATATATACAAGAATATAACTACTATAATACTGTTCCTGTATACAAGAATATAACTACTATAATACTGCTCCTATATACAAGAATATAACTACTATAATACTGCTCCTATATACAAGCATATAACTACTATAATACTGCTCCTATATACAAGAATATAACTACTATAATACTGCTCCTATATACAAGAATATAACTACTATAATACTGCTCCTATATACAAGAATATAACTACTATAATACTGCTCCTATATACAAGAATATAACTACTATAATACTGCTCCTATATACAAGAATATAACTACTATAATACTGCTCCTATATACAAGCATATAACTACTATAATACTGCTCCTATATACAAGAATATAACTACTATAATACTGCTCCTATATACAAGAATATAACTACTATAATACTGCCCCTATATACAAGAATATAACTACTATAATACTGCTTCTATATACAAGAATATAATTACTATAATACTGCTCCTATATACAAGAATATAACTACTATAATACTGCTCCTATATACAAGAATATAACTACTATAATACTGCTCCTATATACAAGAATATAACTACTATAATACTGCTCCTATATACAAGAATATAACTACTATAATACTGCTCCTATATACAAGAATATAACTACTATAATACTGCTCCTATATACAAGAATATAACTACTATAATACTGCTCCTATATACAAGAATATAACTACTATAATACTGCTCCTATATACAAGCATATAACTACTATAATACTGCTATTGTTATGAAAATTATTTCCCATGTGATTGTATCAGTCCTATTAGGAATACAATGATTTTCGGTGTAACAAGTAGGAGGGGCCAGCAGGAAATTGACACTTAAACGTTGAGCAACACATTTAGACGTTCAGTGGAACTTCTGCTTTTGTATCTCATTACATCTCTATTATGTGAACGGAGCAGAACTCCTGTCACTTGTGGAGAGATTGTGAGGAGCGAACACGTGAAGATAAGGACATTAGTGAACATTATTATTTAGGGGAAATAAGGTAACAAGATCTGGAATGTCGGGTGATATTTGTTTATTTTATTTATTATGAATATTTATTTATTATGAATACTTATTGATTTATTATTTATTTATTATGAATACTTGTTTATTTATTATTTATTTATTATGAATATTACACAAATTCATGATCTTTCTACATGTTTTCTGCACGTTTTTGGGAGCATTTTCTGTACTTGCACAGCATTTTATTAGGATTTATTTTGACCTTTTTCTGTCATGTAATGCATTTTTTATTTTTTAAAATTATTTATTAACATCTTTTAATTTGTTTGTTAAAGGGGCACGCGGCTGCTAGACATCTTATCCCCTATCCCACTGTTGGGGCCCCCCGCGATCTCTTCAGCACCCTGCGCCCCTTGTGATGTCACACCACGCCCCCTCCATTCATGTCTATGGGAGGGGACATGTCGAGATTGGAAGGAACTACACAACTTCCTTACAGCAGCTGATAAGTACTGGAAGGGTTAAGATTTTTGAATAGAAGTGATTTACATTTCTGTTTAACTTTCTGGCACCAGTTCATTAGAAAACATTTTTATTCCACCCCTGGGAATTGCTTTTTGCACAATTTCCTGATATAGATGGTAATCTCATCACATTACTTCCTACATATATAATTTGTCGTATTTACCTTCTTGGCCATGTATCTGGACTTAAAACATTCCTTACAAGATTAAATTTATCGGTAGAAATAGAACTTGATAGTTAATCCTTCTGAAGCCTGAAAGAGGATTTCACATATTGATGGTTTGAAAAAAAATAAAATAAATAAAGATATATATATATATATATATATATATATACACATATATCTATCTTAAAGGAGTAGTCCAGTGGTGATTCAGTGGTGAGCAACTTATCCCCTATCCTAAGGATAGGGGATAAGTTGCAGATCGCGGGGGGTCCGACCCCTGGGGCCCCCCGCGATCTCCTGTACGGAGCCCCGACAGCCCGCTGGAAGGGGGCGTGTTGACCTCCGCACGAGGCGGCGGCCGACACACCCCCTCAATACAACTCTATGGCAGAGCCGAAGCGCTACCTTCTGCAATCTCCGGCTCTGCCATAGAGATGTATTGAGGGGGCGTGTCGGCCGCCGCCTCGTGCGGGGGTCGACACCCGCTATCTCGGCGGAGAGCCGGGGCCCCGTACAGAGAGATCGCAGGGGGCCCCAGCGGTCGGACCCCCCGCGATCTCAAACTTATCCCCTATCCTTAGGATAGGGGATAAGTTTTTCACCACTGGACTACCCCTTTAAGGATCGACCGATATCGTTTTTTTTAGGGCCGATACCGATAATCTGTCCCCTTTCAGGCTGATAGCAGATAACTTATACCGATATTTGGGTATAAGGTATCGGCTTTTTCAACCCCCCCGGCGGGGCAGAAGCCATTGCAGATCAATGATTTAAAGCGGGCGCTTTAAATCAATGATCTACAGCGGCTTTTGAGGTGCCAGAGACCGCCGCCGCTGCCCGCTTCTCTCCCCCTGTCTGTCCTGAGTCTAACCACCACAGTTGCCTCATCGCCTCCCCCCCATCCTCTGGCCACATGCCACCGCCACCGCTGCCCCATCGCCATCCCCCCATCCTCTGCCCACATACCACCGCCGCCGCTGCCCCGTCGCCTCCCCCCCATCCTCTGCCCACAACCACCGCCACCGCTGCCCCATCGCCTCCCCCCATCCTCTGCCAACATATCGCCGCTGCCCCATCGCCTCCCCCCCATTACCTGTTCCTGGGGGTCCACGATCCTTCTGGCGTCCGTCGGCATCTTGCGCTGTCACTGTGCGTACTGACGGTGACGTCACTCGTAATTACGCAGCGCAGTGCACAGCAATAGCGCAGGAGCCAGAAGGATCGCGGACCCCCGGGAACAGGTAATTATAACACCGTGGATGGGGGGAGGCAGTGGGGGGGCCAGCGTCAGCAATGGGCGGGGCAGGGGGTGGGGCATTATCGGCAAGGTAATTGCCGATACCGATAATGTCCAAAATTGCGATTATCGGCAATGGGGGGCCAGCGGCGGCCATGGGAGGGGCGTGGGACATTATCGGCATATCGGCAATTGCCAATACCGATAATGTCCAAAATCGCGATTATCGGCGATTATTATATATTTTTTGGGTGGAATACATATAAATAAATAATAATTAAAAAAAATTCCAGTGTAGAAATTTGGTGTGATGGCTTGTTTTTGTGGGTTGAGCTATAGTGCTTATTTAAAGGGGTACTCTGCTGCTAGGCATCTTATCCCCTATCCAAAGGTTGGAGGATAATATGTCTGATCGCATGGGTACCGCTGCTGGGGCCCCTCTCGATCTCCTGCAGCACCTGGCATTCTAGACAAATGCCGGGTTCTTGCGGCAATGGTCGTGACATCACGGCCACATCCCTTGTGATGTCACACCACACCCCCTCCATTCATGTCTATGGGAGGGGGCGTGGTGACTGCCACGCACCCTCCCATAGACATGATTGGAGGTGGCGTGGTGTGATGTCATGAGTGGGCGAGGCCGTGACATCATGATCACGGCCCCCGGCTCTGAGCTTTCTGAACACAATGTTCAGAATGCTGGAGCACCAGAGTTTCCTTTAAAGGGGTACTCCAGTGGAAAACATATTTTTTTTTTTTAAATCAACTGGTGCCAGAAAGTTAAACAGATTTGAAAGTTACTTCTATTAAAAAATCTTTACCCTTCCAGTACTTTTTAGCAGCTGTACGCTACAGAGGAAATTCTTTTCTTTTTGAATTTCTTTTTTGTCTTGTCCACAGTGCTCTCTGCTGACACCTCTGTCCGTGTCAGGAACTGTCCAGAGCAGCATAGGTTTGCTATGGGGATTTTCTCCTGCTCTGGACAGTTCCTGACACGGACAGAGGTGTCAGTAGAGAGCACTGTGGACAAGACAAAAAAAAAATTCAAAAAGAAAGGAATTTCCTCTGTAGCATACAGCTGCTAGAAAGTACTGGAAGGATAAAGATTTTTTAATAGAAGTAATTTACAAATCTGTTACATTTTCTGGCACCAGTTGATTAAAAAAAAATAAAAAATAATAATAATAATCATATTTTCCACCGGAGTACCCCTTTAAGGTAGAGGAGACTTTTTTGATTGAGTTTCAATAAATATTTTTGTTGGGGAGATGAGGTGACAAATTATCATCAAATCATGTGTATTTATGTATTATTAATTTTCTAAATAATTAATGGGAAAGTGGGATTTATTTATAGATAGAATTTCTACTATTATTTTTTATTTTGAAACAACTTTTTAAATTTTAGTTATATTTTTGACCTTCTGGGAAAGAGCATGGGGGTCTTTATTAGGCACCTGGCAATCGGGGCGGCAATCGGGTGACAGAGGGAGTCGTACCTTCCATGTAACCTTCTAGATACCATGGTTGCTATTGACTGCAGTGATCAGATACCCAGCGGTTGTTAGGTATAATACACGCCCAGTCACATATGGAGCCGGTTCAGCTTCTGAGCCCTCTCCATTAACCCTTAATCAATGCCTTGAAAACACTTTGTCTAGAGGGATCGTAAGCTCGGTAAACAATGCTCCAGGGAATAGTATGTCACCATATTGTGCAATCCATAGGCACTGTGCTCTCCTTGTGTCTGCTGGATGTACAGGCAATGTAAATAAAAGCACGATCTGTATTGGGGATACTGTAATTTCCAAGGTTCTAGTGAGCGCTGCCAAGGATCAGATGAATATAGTAAGATCCAGCATACTAATATTCATTAAACACATGTAACGCGTTTCAGGGTTGGCCTAAACTTTTCCTCAGACATAATCAAATGATGCAATATATACAAAAGGTAAAAGGGTAACCGGAAAGGATACAGCTATCACAAAAATTACTTTAGAAAAAATGACATACCAGTGTTATAAAACAAAAAAATGTCTATTAAAAATGTTTTTTTTCTTCAATTACCTTATTTAGTCCGTTGGGCCACAAAGTATTTACTGTAACATAAAATCTAAAATGATGAACACCCGCTATTCCTTCTCATTTTTGGCGCTGCAGGAGCGGAGTTGGATCGACCATTCATATCTTCTGGTCATGCCTGTAGGCTTCTGGGCCAAGGTTCACAGTTTGGTGGTGAATATATTTGGGGTTGTGGTCCCCTTGGACCCCCTGATTTATCTCTACTACATCTTTCCCCCTGTTTCCTGGGGAAGAAGGGTGTTAAGCTACTCATGTGTGTACTCCTGGCTGCTAAAACGTTGATAGCTAGGTTTTGGAAGAGGTTGAACCATCCACGCCCCGTCCCATAGACATGAATTGAGGCTTTCAGGGCCGCAGCGCCGGCCCGGGGATCACAGGGGTTTCCAGCGGCCGGACCCCCCCCCCCCTCCGTGATTAGACATGTTGTTTATTTTTTGTCACTTGTTAATTTTTTATTGTCTCTGAAAAAAAAACAACAAATTGATTCTCGGTTAATAACTGTGATGATAATTGTGAACCGCAAGAGTTCACATGTTGGAGTACAAACTACTAATTACTGTGATTTTACTGCAATTAATTTGAATAATCGCAGTTTGTGGCAAAAATACACACGTGTTACTTAGTTGCGGTGCCACAAACACAGAAACTTTGCTGTAATCTTTATTCCACAAGATAAAACGTAGACCAACACCTTGGTGCAGATTGCAGAGGAGATACAGCCGGAGCGCACACCTGAGCACCAGCCGTTGTTTCCCGCCAGTGGGCGTTTCTACAGGTCCCCGGTGACATCTTCCCGTTTCTCAATAACCTACATATATACCATGTACAATGGTTACCATGGTGATAAAAATGCAAATTGACTCTAAATACAAAGCGAACTATCAATAATAACAAAGAGTAGTGTTACATTAAAAGCCATACCGAGCGGAACTAAATCAGAAGAACGCACTAAGTTCGTTGCGATCATCAAGAGGAACGAAAGCCTCCAGCTTATGATCCAACAAGCTTCATTTTGTAGACAAAGCTCTATTTCTGATCCTCAATAATAAAGCCTTTACTTATGACGATGTGCGGTACAGGCAGAAACAGTACGACAATAAGTCCTCCCATTTCTTGTACCTACACCAATTTTATTTATTTATTTCATTTTTTTCTCAATTGGTGGCAAAAAATAGAAAGTTGTATAGTTCTTTTCAGTCTGACCACAGTGCTCTCTTCTGACACCTCTGTCCATTTCAGGAACTGTCCAGAGCAGGAGAGGTTTGCTATGGAGATTTTTTCCTGCTCTGGACAGTTCCTGATAAGAACAGAGGTGTCAGCAGAGAGCACTGAGGTCAGACTGGAAAGACCTGCATAAACTTCCTCTGGAGCATACAGCAGCTGATAAGTACTGGAAGGATTAATATTTTTTTAATAGAAGTATTTTACAAATCTGTTTAACTTTGTGGAGCCAGTTGATATGAAAAAAATTGTTTTCCACCGGTGTACTCCGGCGCTAAGACATCTTATCCCCTATCCAAAGGATAGGGGATAAGATGCCTGATCGCAGGGGGTCCCGCCACGCCCCCTCCCATAGGCTTGCATTGAGGGAGCAGAGCGTGACGTTACACAGGGGCGGAGCCGTATGTCACAATACTCCTGCCCCGTGATCACCAGTCATCAGACCCGGAGCGAACATGTTCCGGGGCTGATGGTAATGGGGTGCTGCGTGAAAGATCACGGGGGTCCCCAGCGGTAGGACCCCCGCGATCCGGCATCTTATCCCCTATCCTTTGTATATTTGATAAAATGTCTTAGCGCCGGCGTACCCCTTTAAGGTCTGTGAGCACTAAAATAGGAGCCGCTCGGTTCATCCCTCATGTGAATGAAACGCACGGAGGAGACACTAGCACTATTACATTTGTAGACATTGAAGGGGTTGATCCCCCGAAAGGACGGTGGAGGTCGACATTCGTGTTTGCTCCGCAATGAATTTGGTTGGATCATGAAGCTGGAGGCTGTCAGCCCTCTTATTGTGCGCAACAAACATAGTGCTCCCCTCTAATATAGTTCAGCCCAGTATTGTTTTTAATGTAACTGTGCACTTTATTATTATTATTATTATTATTATTAGTAGTAGTAGTACATTTTGTATTGAGTGTCTTTTTGTATTTGTATCACTGTGGTAAGGATAATACACGGTATATACATAATTTAATAAGCAACAAGACGACGTCCCCGGGGGCCTGAAGGAACGCCCACTGGCGTGAACCAGCGGCTGGCGCTCAGGTGTATATCTCCATGCTGTCTGCACCAAGGTGATGGATATACGTTTTTTCTTGAGCAAGATTGTTGTGGTGAGTGTCTCCGATCTTCTTTCCTCTTCTGACTGATGTTTGCACTTGTCGGAATCTTATTTGTGGAGCAGCACCACAAACTTATCCTTAATGTAACATCTATGACATCACGGGTGCTCGCTTTACTGCGGACAGTGCCGGGGGCTAATCATTTACTATGTTGAACATCTATATTCTATTGCAGTGACGTTGTGCTAGATGGAGCCCCAGTGACTGCAGGACAGAATGGTCTTACTAAACCTTAAGTATTGTACGGTACTTATCTTCCTGGTGATACAAATATGGGGTAAGTATTGCGTTTAATTGTCATGCAGCAACTGTTTGTGTTTTTCATAGGAAGATAGGTCCAATACAAAGAATATCAAGAACGGAGCACTCACCCGGTCTTGATGAAGAATATGCTTCTTTATTATATCACAACATGTGGGTTGGGCGACGGTCCATATCGCGCAATCATCGATTTGTCAGGCCATGCAGGAGAGTGGACGGAAACAGAGGGGTGGGGGAGTGGGTTGGGTGACTGTCCGTATCGCGCAATCAGCGCTTCGTCAGGCCATGCTGGAGAGCGGACGGAAAAAGAGGGGTGGGGGAGTGGGTTGCGCGATGGTCTGTATCGCGCAATCAGTGCTTCGTCAGGCCATGCAGGAAAGCGAACGGAAACAGAGGGGTGGGGGAGTGGGTTGCGCGATGGTCCGTATTGCCCAATCAGCACTTCGTCAGGCCAAGGCAGGAGAGCGGACGGAAACAGAGGGGTGGTGGAGTGGGTTGGGCAACGGTCCATATCAACTGGCTCCGGAAAGTTAAAGAGATTTGTAAATTACTTCTATTAAAAAATCTTAATCCTTCCAATAGTTATTAGCTTCTGAAGTTGAGTTGTTGTTTTCTGTCTAACTGCTCTCTGATGACTCACGTCCCGGGAGCTGTGCAGTTCCTATGGGGATATGTTCCCATCATGCACAGCTCCCGGGACGTGACATCATCATTGAGCAGTTAGACAGAAAACTTCAGAAGCTAATAACTATTGGAAGGATTAAGATTTTTTAATAGAAGTCATTTACAAATCTCTTTAACTTTCTGGAGCCAGTTGATATATATATATATATATAAAAAAAAGGTTTTGCCTGGAATACCCCTTTAATTTATATATTGTTCTCCCTGCAGATAATGGCTGTGAAGCTAATGGATATATAATACATGTGCCCAAAGAAGTCACAGCACAAGTGGGACTCTGCGTTCACGTCCCGTGTCAATTTACTGTACCCAGTGATGTAACAATAAGCAGAAATCCGTGGGGTTTTTGGTACAGACCCTGGTCAGCTAAAGAACTGGTGGCCTCGAATTACGACTGGCCCAAAAAACGAATGTTTTTCACTGGAGATGTCTCGAAAAAAGATTGTTCCCTGTTTATCAATGACGTCCAGAAGAGTGATGGGAACACTTATCAATTCAGACTTGAAGATTCCGAACGTTACAATTATCACAATATCCTACCCCGCCTGACAGTGACAGGTAAGTGGGAAAAATAAAAATAAAAAAGACTAAATTACTAAAGTCCTATTGATCAATGTATTTACGGATGTAGCAGAACGAAACGGGTCATTATACTTCACCTTATATAGATGTAGGTTTATCTGCTGTCCTATAGAAAGCCAGAGATATGGGCCATATAACAGACATAGCTCTGCTACATAGACAGTGATCCAAACTATTAAAGGGGTACTCCGCTGCTCAGCATTTGGAACAAACTGTTCATCATAGCCCTGCCCCCTCATGCCCAGCCACGCCACCCCCTCATGACATCACACCCTGCCCCCCTCAATGCAAGTCTATGGGAGGGGGCGTGACGGCCGTCACGCCCCCTCCCATAGACTTGCATTGAGGGGGCGGGGGTGTGACGCCATGAGGGGGCGGAGCTATGATGTCCCGCCAGCTCCAGTGTTTGGAACAGTTTGTTCCAAACGCTGAGCAGCGGAGTACCCCTTTAAATGATCACATTCTTAATCCCAGACGGTTAACGGCGTAAATGCAAAAAAATAAAAAATAAATAAACTCCAAATGCCAAAATTCTATTTCTAAAAGAGCCCTAACTTATGATTTCTTGGTAATCCAGACTATCAGATAATGCATTTACCAATAATAGATTTTTTTTATTTATTAATCAACTGGTGCCAGAAAGTTAAACAGATTTGTAAATTACTTCTATTAAAAAATCTTAATCCTTCCAGTACTTATTAGCTGCTGAATACTACAGAGGAATTTTTTCTTTTCTTTTTGGAACACAGAGCTCTCTGCTGACATCACGAGCACAGTGCTCTCTGCTGACATCTCTGTCCATTTTAAGAACTGTCCAGAACAGGAGAAAATCCCCGTAGCAAACATATGCTGCTCTGGACAGTTTCTATAATGGACAGAGATGTCAGCAGAGAGCACTGTGCTCGTGATGTCAGCAGAGAGCTCTGTGTTCCAAAAAGAAAAGAAAAATTTCCTCTGTAGTATTCAGCAGCTAATAATTACTGGAAGGATTAAGATTTTTTAATAGAAGTAATTTACTAATCTGTTTAACTTTCTGGCACCAGTTGATTAAAAAAAAAAAAAAAAAAAAAGGGTTCCACCGGAGTACCCCTTTAAGCAGATTTGTAAATGACTTCTATTTAAAAAAAATCTTAATCCCTCCAGTACTAATCAGCTGCTATATGATCCACAGGAAGTTCTTTTCTTTTTGAATTTCCTTTCTGCCTGACTACAGTGCTGTCTGCTGACACCTCTGTCCATTTTAGGAACTGTCCAAAGCAGGAGAGGTTTGCTATGGGGATTTGCTCCTGTCTGGACAGTTCCTAAACTGGACAGAGGTGTCAGCAGAGAGCAGACAGAAAGGAAATTCAAAAAGAAAAGAACTTCCTGTCGATCATACAGCAGCTGATAAGATTTTTTAATAGAAGTAAGTTACAAATCTGTTTAACTTTCTGGCACCAGTTGATTTAAAATAAATAAATAAATAAAATGTTTTCCAGTGGAGTACCCCTTTAAGAAGAGATGGATGATCCAGCAGGTCCTTTAAAACTTTAATGTTTTATTTGTAACAGTTAAAAGTATTCATTGCAAAACATCACACCACCTAGCCAGCAACACACCACAAATGGACGCGTTTCGAACGTGCATGCACGCTCGAAACGCGTCCATTTGTGATGTGTTGCTGGCTAGGTGGTGTGATGTTTTGCATTGAATACTTTTAACTATCTGTCTATCTATCTATCTATATATATATATATATATATATATATATATATATATCTCAACATGTATGTGTGTGCGTGTATGTATGTATATATATATATATATATATATATATATATATATATATATGTGTGTGTGTGTATATGTGTATGTTCCAGCATCACGTCCAAACGGCTAAAGATATTAACATGAAACTTGGCCACATGTTACTTATATGTCACCAACAAACATAGGATAGGTGATTTAACCCTTACTCACCCCCATTTGCCAGGGGCGGGGCTTATGTTTAAAGTCCTATACAAGTCTATGGGAAATATATGTTACTGCATAACTTCCAAACGGCTGGAGATATTTCAATAACTGGTACACAGATTACAGGTCGGGATAGGAGGTCGGGATAGGATGACGGGATAGGAGGTCAGGATAGGAGGACGAGATAGGAGGTCGAGATATGAGGACGGGATAGGAGGTCGGGATAGGAGGACGGGATAGGAGGACCGGGATAGGAGGTCGGGATAGGAGGACGGGATATGATGACAGGATAGGAGGACGGGATATGACAACAATATATGAGGACTGCATATGAAATCAAAAGCTTCCTCCTTTGTTTATTTTCCTCCCCAACAAGGATGAGGAAGGAAAAACCGGGCAACGCCGGGTACTCAGCTAGTGAGGAAATAAAACATTGTTCATGCTTTTACTGTATTGTATCCCAGACTTGACAGACAAACCTGAGATCTCGGTAAGGAAATTGATTGCTGGGGAAAAGGCAACGATAACCTGCAGAAGTCCTGGCGTATGTGCCGGATCGGCTCCCGTCATTACCTGGAACAGAAGAGATGGAAAACCGCTGGCTTTTAATAATACATATCCAAATCGTACCAAGATATACTACTCCAACTTTACATTCACACCTTCAAAAGGAGACAACGGGTCACCGCTGGAGTGTAGAGTGTCCTTCCTCCACAACATGGCTGAAACACAACAGACCATCAACCTCATTGTTGAGTGTAAGTCTCCGTACTAAGCATTCCTCCAGTCTGATCTTTTCTATGATACTGTGGTCCCTTAACCCCTAAAGGACCGGGGGTTTTTCCGTTTTTGCATTTTTGCTTTTTCCTCCTTGCCTTTAAAAAATCATAACTCTTTCAATTTTGCAGCTAAATATCCATATGATGGCTTATTTTTTGCACCACCAATTCTACTGTAATGACATCAGTCATTTTGCCCAAAAATCTATGGCGAAATGGAAAAAAATAATAATTGTGAGACAAAATTGAAAAAAACCCGCAGTTTTGTAACTTTTGAGGGCTTCCGTTTCTACGCAGTATATTTTTCAGTAAAAATGACACCTCATCATTATTCTGTAGATCCATACGATTAAAATGATACCCTACTTATATAGGATTGATTTTGTAGTACTTCTGGAAAACATCATAACTACATGCAGGAAAATTAATACGTTTAAAATTGTCCTCTTCTGACCCCTATAACTTTTTTATTTTTGCGCGTATGGGGCGGTATGAGGGCTCATTGTTTGCGCCATGATCTGAAGTTTTTAGCTGTATCATTTTGCATTGAATGGACTTATTGATCGCTTTTTATTCATTTTTTCATGATGTAAAAAATGACCAAAAATGCACTATTTTGGACTTTGGAAGTTTTTGCGCGTACGCCATTGACCGTGCAGTTTAATTAAAGATATATTTTCATAATTCGGACATTTCCGCATGCGGTGATACCACATATGTATATTTTTATTTTTATTTACACTGTGTTTTTTTTTATGGGCAAAGGGGGGTGATTCAAACTTTTAATAGGGAGGGGTTAAATGATCTTTATTCACTTTTTTTTTTTGCAGTGTTATAGGTCCCATAGGGACCTATAACACTGCACACACTGATCATTGTTATCCCATAGGGACCTATAACACTGCACACACTGATCTTTTACATTGATCACTGGTTTTTTATAGGAAACCAGTGATCGATGATTCTGCCGCTTGCCTGGATCTCAGGTACGGAGCAGTCATTCGGCGATCGGACAGCGAGGAGGCAGGTAGGGACCCTTTTGCTGTCCTGTAAGCTGTTCGGGATGCCGTGGCCCCGCGTTATAGATCGGGAGTGGACACATGACGTTCCAGTACGTCATGTGTCCTTAAGGGGTTAAAGGGGTACTCTCGTGGAAAACTTTTTTTTTTCTTAAATCACCTGGTGCCATAAAGTTAAACAGATTTGTAAATTACTTCTATTAAAAAAATCTTAATCCTTCCAGTACTTTTTAGGGGCTAAATACTACAGAGCAAATGCTTTAATTTTTGGATTCATCTTCTGTCACAACTACAGTGCTCTCTGCTGACATCTCTGTCCATTTTAGGAACTGTCCAGAGCAGCATTTGTTTGCTATGGGGATTTTCTCCTGCTCTGGACAGTTTCTAAAATGGACAGAGATGTCAGCAGAGAGCACTGTGGTCGTGACAGAAGAGAAATCCAAAAATTTAAGCATTTCCTCTGTAGTATACAGCCGCTAAAATGTACTGGAAGGATTAAGATTTTTTTGATAGAAGTAATTTACAAATCTATAGGAATAGAGGTGGGTGGGCACTGCTAGACAACCACTATGCACACATCTTAATCAAGCTCACGGGTGTGTGGCTGGATATGAGGAACCGGAAGATGCGTGGATAACGCGAAACGGTGCTGCTGTTCCTGACAGCCGCTCCTAGTCTCCTCGCCTGGAGCAGCTCCCCCTCCCTGCACTCGGGTGTTTTTGATACTGCTTTTATATGGAATTCTGAAGACTTCAATAAAGCATATTTGTTGTTTATGGCATGGTGAGTGCGGACATATTTTCCTTCTCTTCGTTTTGTAATTTACAAATCTGTTTAACTTTCTGGCACCAGTTGATTTGAAAAAAAAAAAGTTTTCCACGGGAGTACCCCTTTAAATGTGCACTCTCATTAAAACAAATTTGTGCTATTGCACTCCTTATGATAAAGAAAAAATCTTTCTAATGTACTTTTGTTTTAAAAAAAAAGTATTCTGTGTTTTATTTGTGTTTAAAAAAGCCGCCACTAGGTGTCTCCCTACTTGTCCAGAGCACATCCCCCCCCCCAATCTCCTGCACAGACTTTGGACTCCTTCTGGCCTGGCAGAAGTCCAAAATCAGGAAATGCTAAGGGGTGTGTGTGCAGCCTTGTCCAATCATAGCTCATCTCACACTGAACTTCTCTGGGCTGTGTGTAGCAGAGTGAGGGAGGAAGTTCTCCCCTGTATGGCTTCAGATGATGTCACGCCTTCTGGGGAACGCCCCTTCCCAGTCTGTGAATCTGACTGAGCAGAAAATACAGAAACCTATAAAATAATAAAAATAAAGGCAGGGGGTGGTTTATCATGATGAGGGCAGTGAACTGGGAGGATTATAAAATGTAACAACATCATGACAGGTTCTCTTTAACTTACAATGACCTCAGGTTGTGATATTTTCAACCTTTTCTGGACATTGTAACTTGAAACCAGACTCCCCCCCCCCCATCCAATGGCTACAGACAGTCTAGATCTGTGAAACGTGTCAATGGTTGAAAGATCTGACCAATCAGAATGGGCATTCACTGGTAAAACCCCTGTATGACTGAAGTGTATGCACTGACTGGTGTCTGGTAGCGCCCCCTACAGTACAGGGAGGTATTACATGTTCTGTACTCTTTACCTGTATTACTGAAGTGCATGTACTGACTGGTGTCTGGTAGCACCCCCTATAGTACAGTGAGGTATTACATGTTCTGTACTCTTTTCCTATATTACTGAAGTGTATGCACTGACTGGTGTCTGATAGCGCCCCCTACAGTACAGGGAGGTATTACATGTTCTGTACTCTTTACCTGTATTACTGAAGTGTATGCACTGACTGATGTCTGGTAGCGCCCCCTACAGTACAGGGAGGTATTACATGTTCTGTACTCTTTACCTGTATTACTGAAGTGTATGCACTGACTGGTGTCTGGTAGCGCCCCCTGCAGTACAGGGAGGTATTACATGTTCTGTACTCTTTACCTGTACCAGGGTTAGCTGCTCCTTTGGACACCAGGTGAGGGCGCCTCCATTACTTTTTTAAGACACTGTGTACTGTGCAGGACCCTGAAGAAGCTCCTGTCCTCTACATAGACAGTGATTACAGCTCCCAGCAGATCTTTATAACCTTTTTATGTAAGGATTTGTTTTATCTATATTAGTTATCTACTTATTTTTCTTTAATCCTCACTTTTTCCTATTTTTGGAGGACATTTTGGGGCCTCAGAACCAATTACCAGGTTTCCATAGAGTTATGGTCTCAACATACAATGGTTTCAACATACAATGGTCGTCCTGGAACAAATTAAAGGGGTTATCCAGTGAAAAAATTTTTTTTTTCCATATCCACTGACTCCAGAAAGTTAAACAGATTTGTAAATTACCTGTATTAAAAAAAAAATCCTTCCAGTACTTATCAATTGTTGAAGTTGAGTTGTTATTTTTTTTTTCTGACAACAGTGCTCTCTGCTGTCTGTCTCAGGAACTTTCCAGAGTAGGAGCAAATCCCCATGGCACTATTGTCAGACAGAAAAGAACAACTCAACTTCAGCAGCTGATAAGTACTGGAAGGTTTAATTTTTTTTTAATAGAAGTCATTTAGAAATCTGTTTAACTTTCTGGAGCCAATTCATCTGGAAAAAAAAGTTTTTTTTCTTTCTTTACTGAAATACCCTTTTAATATTGTAATTAGAGGGACCACTGTATGGCTATTCTTTTTCTGTATTGTAATATAGTGTATTAACCCCATTATGTAGTATCACTCTGACACAACTTGTTTGACCAACCTTTTACCTTTTTATATTTATTTATTTTATTTTTTTGCTGCAGACCCTCCCGGTGCGACTATCACCACTGAAGGTATTATTCTACACCATTATTCTACATAGATACTTATGGGTTATAACAGCAAAAGCAGTAATCTCTAAGGTTATCCCTAAGTAGCTGTTTTTTTTTCTATACACCACCTACTGCCGGGGACCCATCTCTAACCAACATAAGAGACCCAATCTGTTATAGCAGACTTAAAGGGGTACTCCTAAAATCAACTGGTGTCAAAAAGTTACACAGATTTGTAAATTACGTTTAAAAAAAATCTTAATCCTTCCAGTACTTATCAGCGTTTACGCCAAGGGATACATTTCCTATTATGACTTCATATGACCTGTAAGACAATGGAAGCTGAATATGGATCTGTTTCAGTTGTAATATTTGCAGAAAATTCACCTATCAATTGTAGCCAACCCTTACAGTGAAGGAAAAAAGTATTTGATCACCCAATGGTTATGTACATTTTCCCACTGACAAAAATGATCGGTCTATAATTTTAAAGGGGTACTCCGCCCCTAGATATCTTATCTCCTATCCAATGGATAGGAGATAAGATGTCTGATCAGGCTGGGGACCCCCGTGATCTCGGCTGTAGCACCCCAGACATCCGGTGCACGGAGCAAACTTCACGGAGTAACGTCACGGCCGTGCCCCCTCAATGCAATCCTACGGGAGGTGACGGCTGTCACACCCCCTCCCATAGACTTGCATTGAGGGGGCGCGGCCATGACATCATGAGCCTCCAGCGCTCCGGTGCTGCACTTGACGTTCAAAATAAATGTCGGGTGCAGCAGGGAGATCGCGGGGGACCCTGTGATCAGACATCTTATCCCCTATCCTTGGGATAGGATGTCTAGGGACGGAGTACCCCATTAGTAGTCATTTTATTTTATTTTTTTTGAACAGTGAGACACAAAATAACAAAAAAAAAATCTGAAAAAACACATTTTATATAAGTTATAAATTGATTTGCATTTTACTCAATGAAATAAGTATTTAAATAAGGATTTTCGGCTTCCAGGTGTCTTAGGTTTTATACAGGTAAGAAGCTGAGATTAGGAGCACTCTCTCATAGGGAACACTCCTAATCTTAGCTTGTTACCTGTATAATAGACACCGGTCCACAGAAGCAATCAGATTCCAAACTCTCCACCATGGCCAAGACCAAAGATCTGTCCAAGGATGTCAGGGAGAAGATGGTAGACCTACACAAGGCTGGAATGGCTACAAGACCATCGCCAAGGAGCTTGGGAAGAAGTTTACAACAGTTGGTGCCATAATTCACAAATAGAAGAAACAAAATATCTGTCAACATCTGAATTATTCAGAGGTCCATTGGCAAACTTTAGATAGGTCTATTCATGGGCTTTCTCGAGCAGGGGGACCTTGCGGACACTGCAGGATTTCATTTCTGTATATACGCCCTATGTAAGTAATATTCTTTGCATCAGACACTGCATTTCTCTAACTTGTTGCCTCTGTTGCTTCTTTTTCAGTAGGTGCTACAGATAATCCTCTTATAGTCAAAGAAGGAGACAGGAAGACCATTAACTGCATGGTGGACAGCAATCCAATAGCCGAAATTACTTGGTTTGTGGGATATAAAGTAATAAAAGGACCAACTAAGGAACATACTCTTATCTACAATCTTAACAATATTGGTCCTCGTGATGCTGGGAAATACTTGTGTTTTGGAAACAATGACCACGGGAACTCTACCAGGGCCATGGATATCATTGTTCACTGTGAGTAGACCCCAAGAACAGCCACATGAATAATACATTATCTGCCCCCAAATATTATCCATTGAATGTAAGTCTGTAGAACAGAGTAATAATCCATGGAGTTGACCATATCGAAGGTGTTACCTTCCTGTATTGTCTAGAACAGAACCGGTGTGTGAAATGAATGGGATGTAATGGTCAGAAAAGTTTCAGAGTACACCCCCAGCAACGGAGACCGAGGAAGGGCGGGGAGATGTAAACTTAATCTAATCTATGCGCATGATGTAGAGTGTTACCATCCTGTCTTATTAGACTCCCAACAGTAAAATGGGATTCTCGTCTGTCATTAATTCCCCTGATCTCTAATACTAATGAGATGACTCTGCTGACCACTCTCTATAATAATAATGAGATGACTCTGCTGACCCCTCCCTCTAATGATAATGAGATGACTCTGCTGACCCCTCCCTCTAATAATAATGAGATGACTCTGCTGACCCCTCCCTCTAATGATAATAAGATGACTCTGTTGACCCCTCCCTCTAATGGTAATAAGATGACTCTGCTGTCCTCACCTCCTAATGATAATTAGATGACTGTGCTGCCCCCTCTCTAATGATAAGATGACTCTGTTGACCCCACCCCCTAATGATGATGATATTTCTCTGCTTACCCCTCCCCCTAATGATAATGAGATTCCTCTGCTGACCCCGCCCTCTAATAATAATGAGATTACTCTGCTGACCTCTCCCTCTAATAATAATGAGATGACTCTGCTGACCCCTCCCTCTAATGATAATAAGATGACTGTGCTGCCCCCTCTCTAATGATAATAAGATGACTCTGCTGTCCCCGCCCTCTAATGATAATGAGATGATTCTGCTTACCCTGCCCTGAAATAATAAGATGACTCTGCTGACTCTCTCCCAGTCTACAGAGCAAAGCTGAAACTGAGCCTCAGAAGGGAGGAAGTTCCAAGCTATATTGTTTGCACCAGTGGCCAGTGTGAAAACTGGATTATATCAGATAAGTGATATATGGTTGGGGGATATACAGATAAAAATATGTGATGACTCCACTGCTGCTGTTCTATAGGGTGACCCATCATATGACTTATTCCGGACTCTGAGAAGTATTTAAGTTTATTTGGAGTCCTGGAAAGAATCAGCCACACTACCTATTCAGATGTTCTGCATTATAACCCCAATTATCTTGTGTTGCACTATTCTAAATTTATGAAAATATTAATAAACTATATTTATTTTTTTCCAGATGCTCCAAGAACACCAAATATAATGTGCTCAACGACTAAAGGTACAACAATGACTTTACTTATTAATTATTTTTATTTTATTTGTGTAGTAGTTATACCAATAAATAAAATATGCAAACTTCTAAGCTATCACTAGATGGTGCTACAGTATTTGTATTGTATAGTACCTTCTAGAGATGAGCGAATTTTTCAAAAATTCAATTAGGCCGATTTGCCGAATTTTCCGAGAAAATTTGGTTTGGTCTGAATTTATTTGCGGCGAATCTGTATTAAAAATGGCTATTTCTAGCCTACAGAGAGCCTCAGTAGAGGTGTAGAACATGTTGCCTTGCTGTAACACGCATAGGGTGTGTACTGGGTTAATGAAATAATACTGTTATTCAGTATGACATACAGATCAGTGTTTGTAGGTGGAAATAGGGAGAGGTTCCTGTGAGGGGCCGCCCATTTTATGGCGAGTAACACTTGCTAAGAAGGGAATTAATAATGCGAGAGTAGGGCCTTACAGGGGAAGTTTTTACCCCACCGGTTACAATGCACCATACGTTGTTCCCTTCCACCTTTTAGAGGTCTTTGCATCACATCAATACTTGGTGGTGTAGGTGGCACATGGTGTTTTTTGCACACCTTTCCTTTTGTTTGATTTCAAAACCACCTGCTGGTTCAGGTCCTGCTCCAGGTCTACCTGCTGCGGATGAGTTGCTTCACTATGCAGGTGAAGAAAGCTACTCATCAGCGACTGTAGACTCAGGCTGCGGCTGATGGAGCTGGTACTGATCCTGCAACCCCTCCCCAGCAGCCATGGCAGTGGAAGGTGAGCGCACAGGGCCCCCCCCCTTCCGAGTCAGACCTGCGAGAGGATGGACGATGGCGCAGATAGGCATCAGACAACTGACTATGTAGGATACACAAAAATAGAAACCCAGCCGCACATCCACCATTTGTAATTTGATCTACTTGGTTCTCAGTGTAATTTCAAAAACTAACAGGTTGTTAGTATACATTTTGATCAAAAAGTACAAGCCCACTCTCCACGTCAAGGCCACCTCATTAGAGCGGGTCCCTAACCTGACACTGGTGTAGTGCCCGGCGGCGACCACTGTCTCCAAGACCCCATGCCCAACGAGGGGAGCGACCCAGTGGCCAGGCAGCCCCGCTACTGCCCGACCAAGCAATCCTGACTATGTAGGATGTCTCTGTAGTAGGTCAGTTTGTCCTCCCTCTCAGTGGGTGTAAAAAAGGCCCCCATTTTGTGCCAGTAGGGAGGGTCCAATAAGGTGGAGAGCCAGAAGTCATCCCGCTGCTGAATGGTGATAATTCGGTTGTCACTACAGAAGCAAGTGAGCATGGATCGTGCCATTTGTGCAAGTGACTCGGAGGGACTCCCTGCCTCCATCTCCACTGCATACTGCCACGGGTGTCTGGGTCCTCTGTCTCACCTTCCTCATAACCCTCTAGCTCCTCCGACTGCTCCTTCTCCTCCTTTCCTGTCCGATGACTAGAAAAACCGCTCATCTCACAAACCTAAACTTTGCTCCACTTTGCCCTTCCCCCTCCAGTTCAGCCCCTACAAGGCTCATGTGGCCGTGAGATGTAGGCGCCACTTCACCAGTGCCCTGACCAGCCATTGTTTCCAACACGTGTTGTAGGAAAGGAAGCAGTGGAATGACGTTGTTCACCCCATAATCCAGGCGACTGACTAATAATGTAGCTTCTTCAAAGGGCCTGAGCAAACGGCAGGTGTCACGTATGAGCTGCCACTGGTTGACATTGAAGTTACACAGAGGAGTCCCCCTATCCGCTTGGATCATCAAGAAATCGCTGATGGCTTTTCTCTGTTCCTATAGTTGGTCCAACATATGGAGGGTGGAATTCCAACGTGTGGCAATGTGACAAATCAGACTAGCCGGCCCGGCCTTTGATAGGTGGGACGCACTGTTACAGCAAAAATGTTACCACATTGGAAGCCCAGTGTGAATAGAGACCATACCATGGAATACCTACTTAGACATTTTTCTTTCCGTAACCAGATTGTACTTTGAACACGCAACATGTGATCCACGTCATGGAGAATTCCACCTTCTCTTTACTCTGCACAGCAGAAAGTCTCCCTGAAGCTTCACTGTCCTGGAAAACACCTGGTTCTGGTAATAACCAAAGTAGAGTCAATGGTCATCTCACTGTTTTCTATGTATCACTCAGCGATGAAGGACGGTTCACTTGTGCGGCCAGTAATGTTTATGGGAAGTCTACGTCCTCCGTCAACATCAAAGTGACCTGTAAGTAAAAAGAGAGAAAAAAAAATAGATTTCTTCAAAAAACAGCACCCCTGGTGTCCTCAGGTTGTGTGTAGTATTGCAGCTAAGTTCAATTGAAGTGAATGAAGCCAATTTGTAATACTACACATAACCTGAGGATGGGTGCTGTGCTGTTTTTGGGGAAAACAATGGGGGAGATTTATCAAAACCTGTCCAGAGGAAAAGTTGCTGAGTTGCCCATAGCAACCAATCAGATCGCTGCTTTCATTTTTGAATAGGCCTCTGAAAAGTGAAAGCAGCGATCTGATTGGTTGCTATGGGCAACTCAGCCACTTTTCCTCTGGACAGATTTTGATAAATCTCCCCCAACATGTGCATAGCATCCTTTGGCATACACTGAGTTAAAGGGGTATTCTGGAGGAAAAATTAAATGTGTTCAAATTAACTGGTGCCAGAAAGTTATGCAGATTTGTAAATTACTTCTATGTAAAAATCTTAACCCTTCCAGTATTTATCAGCTGCTGTATGCTCCAGAGGAAGTTGAGTTTTTCTTTCCAGTCTGACCACAGTGCTCTCTGCTGCCACCTCTGTCGACATCAGGAAATGTCCAGAGCAGGATAGGTTTGGTATGGGGATTTGCTCCTGCTCTGGACAGTTCTTGACACAGACAGAGGTGGCAGCAGAGAGCACTGTTGTCAGACTGGAAAGATCTACACAACTTCCTGTGGAGCATACAGCAGCTGATAAGTACTGGAAGGTGCATGATTGTTAAATAGAAGTCATTTACAAATCTGTATAACTTTCTGGTACCAGTGAGACCCCCTGTGATCAGACACTTATCCTTTATCCTATGCTATCCTGGGGATAAGTTGTACAGTACCCGAGTCCCCCTTTAAAGAGTACCTGTCACCAAATAAAACTTTTAACATAGTGTTCCTTGTGTAATTAGCAGACACTTTCCCATTCACTTACATTTTAAACGTATTTATGTTGATAATTTTAAAAGCAAGATAAAAAATGCCCACTACGTGGCTCTGTTCTGCTCCCTGCCACAATTCATACAGTGAGTTTGGTCTCCTCCCGGCCTGGCAGGAGACCAAACTCAGGAAGTGTTTCTCAGCAATGAGCTTGGTGGACAGCTGCCCAGAAAGGGAAAGCTCCACAGATTTTCACAGAAACTGCACAGACTGAAACATGAACAAAGCTTGAGGTCTTTTAGTCATCACAGCACTGCAACCATGTGAGGGCGGAAGTGGTCCCCAAGCAGGCTTCAGTGATGTCATGCCTGCTGGGAAACGCTCACTTTCTCCTGCTGGGAGATTGCACTATGTGAGCAAGAATAAAGGTATGATATACAGCTTTTTAAAGCTCTGAAATTCTTTTTTTTAGGGCAGGAGGGGTGTTAGGAGTAGTTGAAGAACACAGCCTGAGTTAGTTGAGAACAATTTATTTGGTGACAGGTACTTTTTAAGGCTAAATTCCCTCATGAGAGATTACCTGTGGGTTTATGGAAATGCTGTAAAAACTGCAACAGAATACAGTACCACTCATATGGATGGGATTATTGTCCCAAACTTGGCCTATGGTGTGGGTTTTATATTCTGCACCAGGTTGATTCCTAATGTAATTTCCCCTCATCAATGTGAAGTAATAAGAAATTAAAAATAAATATTATTGAAAAAATTATTCTATATATATATATATATATTTGTTCCAGATAAACCCAGAACAGTTACAGGAAAAAATTCCAGCTGCTGGACACAAGGTGGCGGCATTGTGTGCACTTGTATAATCCAGTCCTTTCCATCCCCCAATATTGAATGGAATATCGATGAGAAATCATATCCGTCCAATCACATCGATAAAGAACTTAATATTTTTACCATAACATTAAATGGGCTGACCAATAGCACGCTGAGGGTCACATCAAGCAGGAATATCAGGACTATCCGGTGCATGACCTCCAATGAGCATGGAAAGCTTCACCTCCTATTATACAGTAAGGACAATGCAATGATTTATTTTTTTATTTGTACAACAAATGGAACAATTTTAAAATGTTCAATTGGTTCCAGCATTTTTGCATGGATGAGAGTTATAAATTAAATAGGTATTCCGAGTTAAAATTACTTAACATGGAGGATAAGTGTTAGATCACGGGGTTTCTGACTGCTGGGACCCCCCTGTGATCTTGAGAGTGGGGCCCCAAGTGTTTGTTATGAATGGAGTGGCAATTTGCGCATGCGCGCTCTCTCCCCATTCGTTCTCTATGGTAGCTGTTGAAGAGGGCCAAGTGCAGTACTCAGCTCTCTTCAGCAACACCATAGATGGCACATATGCACCGCTCTATTCATAACAATTGACCTGGGGGAGAACATTATCTGTGATGGAAGAGAATATTATCTGTGATGTGGGGAAAATATTATCTGTCATGGGAGAGAACAGTATCTGTGTTCGGGGACAACGTTATCTGCGATGAGGAGAACAGTATCTGTGATGGGGAGAACATTATCTGTGATGTGGAGTAAACATTACCTGCCATGAGGAGAACAGTATCTGTGATGGGGAGAACATTTTATGTGATGGGGAGAACATTACCTGCGATGGGGGAGAACATTATCTGTGATGGGGGATAACATTATCTGTGATGGGGGATAACATTATCAGTGATGGGGAGAGCATTATCTGTGATGGGGAGAACATTATCTGTGATGGGGAGAACATTATCTGTGTGGTAGGAGAGAACATTATCTCTGATGGGGAGAGAATATTTTCTGCGATGGGGAGAACATTATCTGCGATGAGGGAGAACATTATCTGTGAACGGGAGAACATTATCTGTGATGGGGAGAATATTATCTGTGATGGGGAGAATATTATCTGTGATGAGGAGAACATTATCTGTGATGGGGAGAACATTATCTGTGTGGTAGGAGAGAACATTTTCTGCGATGGGGAGAACATTATATGTGATGGGGAGAGAACATTGTCTGTGATGGGGAGAACATTATCTGTGTGGTAGGAGAGAACATTATCTCTGATGGGGAGAGAATATTTTCTGCGATGGGGAGAACATTATCTGCGATGAGGGAGAACATTATCTGCGATGGGGAGAACATTAACTGTGATGGGGAGAGAACATTATCTGTGATTGGGAGAATATTATCTGTGATGGGGAGAACATTATCTGTGATGGGAGAAAACATATGTGATGGGGAGAAAACATTATCTGTGATGGGGGAGAATATTATCTGTGATGGGGGAGAATATTATCTGTGATGGGGAGAACATTATCTGTGATGGGGAGAACATTATCTGTGATGGGAGAGAACATTATCGGTGATGGGGAAGAATATTATTTGTGATGGGGAGAACATTACCTGTGATGGGGAGAACATTATCTGTGATGGGAGAGAACATTATCTGTGATGGGGGAGAATATTATTTGTGATGGGGAGAGAACATTATCTGTGATGGGGAAGAATATTATCTGTGATGGGGAGAATATTATCTGTGATGGGGAGAACATTATCTGTGATGTGGAGAGAACATTATCTGTGATGGGGGAGAGAACATTATCTGTGATGGGGAGAGAACATTATCTGTGATGGGGAGAAAACATTATCTGTGATGGGGGAGAACATTATCTCTGTTGGGGAGAGAACATTATCTCTGTTGGGGAGAGAACATTATCTGTGATGGGGAGAACATTCTCTGTAATGGGGAGAACATGTCTGATGGGGAGAACATTATCTCTGAAAAGACCTGGGGCCCCATTTTGGAGATCATAGGGGGTCCCATCAATCAGACACCCCACAATCTAACACTTACCCCCCAATCCATAACATAGGGGATAAGTATTTGTAACTAGGAATACCTCTTTAGTTCCAACATTTGAACGCTCATCTGTGCCCACCACTGTGGTAGCCATGTCACAGCAATAAGGCATAGTCTCTGTTTAGATGATAGACTGTTAAAATTCTAGAAGAAAATCAGGAAACTGACTTTGTTTTCCACAAGTATTTCCAGTATCCTATGTTTGGTATTGCAGATGAGTTGAAATGCCAAGCCCAGCCTGTACACTAGAGTGGCGCTATTTAGGGACTCATTTAGTACCTAATGATTTCTTTTTCTTCAGCTCACTCAGATTTCACCACCATAATCGTTGCCACCAGTTGTGTTGTTGTCATTGTTGTGTTGTTGCTCATTGGCGGCTTCCTAGTCAGGCATTGTTTCCGCAGGTAAGTTTTCTGCTGTATTCTTACTATACTGGAAATTTGATTTAACATGGATTTGGTGACATTGTATTTAAATTGGTACATAGGATAAAGGACTGTTATAAATTAAGAAGTTTAAGGTTGGTGACACCGGCAGTTATATCCATGGCCACGGTGGGGTATTACAGTTTATCCACATTTAAAGGGGTACTCCGGCCCCAAGACATCTTATCCCCTATCCAAAGGATAGGGCATAAGATGTATGATCATTGAGGTCCCCCTGCTGGGACCCCCCGCGATCTCGGCAGCAGCACCCCAGACATCCAGTGAACTGAGCAAACTGAGCTCCGTGCCGGATGACTGGCGATGTGGGGCGGATGCTCGTGACGTCATAGCCACGCCCCACTCGTGATGTCACGGCCATGCCCCCTCAATGCAAGTCTATGGGAGGGGGCGTGACGCAGTCACGCCCCCTCCCATAGACTTGCATTGAGTAGGCATGGCCATGACGTCATGACGTCATCCGCCCCGCATCGTCAGTCATCAGAGCTCCTAATAACAAGACCTTCATCAATGCTCCTCTGTTATGTTAAAGGGGTACTCCGGTAAAAAAAAACATTTTTTTAAATCAACTGGTGCAAGAAAATTAGATTGCAAAACAGATTTGTAAATTACTTCTATTTAAAAAATGTAATTCTTCCAGTACTTATCAGCTGCTGTATGCTCCAGAGGAAGTTGTGTAGTTCTTTCCAGTCTGACCACAGTGCTCTCTGCTACCACCTCTGTCTGTCTCAGGAACTGTCCAGAGCATCATAGGTTTGCTATGAGGATTTGCTCCTGCTCCAGTTCCTGACATGGACAGAGGTGTCAGCAGAGAGCACTGTGGTCAGACTGAAAAGAAATCCAAAAAGAAAAGAACTTCCTCTGGAGCATACAGCAGCTGATAAGTACTGGAAGGATTAAGATTTTTAAATAGAAGTAATTTACAGATCTGTTTAGCGTTCTGGCACCAGTTGATAAAATTAAAAATGTTTTTCACCGGAGTACCCCTTTAAAAGCTTTAGCCAATCCTTGCTAATCCTGTTGTAACAATCATGGCATGGATAGTAGAGCTGATGTCTATTCAGGTGGGAAAAAGTATTAAAATAAAAAATTGACAATTTTGAATTTCGGTTCTCTTTAGGAAGAAGTTGTCAGATAAAGCAGAAGACAAGAAGGAGATCAGCCCTGATGACTCCAGCGTGATCTATAGCAACTCAGACGTGCATCTTTATGTAAGTGAACCCCATAGGTGATAATACACTCCTCAACACTGAAATCACAACACCAAGAAGGAAAAGTCGTGGAATTAGGGGAATCAAAGGATTGATAGACATGTTAAAGAGTACCTATCACATCTAAACTCTCCCTAATCCACCCCCCCCCCATCTGTCCCTGACTCTCACTGACACTATCCCTGTGTTCTTCATTCAAAACCCCCTCTTTCTACCTGATTTACTGTCTTCTTGGCTGCTCATTCAGCTGTCCTAGTGCGAGGGAGGAAGGAGGGCGTGGCCTAGCATAGAGGCTATGAACATAGCAGCCAGCAGCTCTGTATCTTCTCCTTTCTGTTTACAACTGCATGTGCAGAGAGAAAAAAGATCGGAGCTCAGATAGTAAAATGAATGAGGGCCTGCAGTAAGGCAGAGTCAGGAGTATGCTCTGCTGTGCTATGAACACAGTGCTGGCTCCTCCCTGTCTGATTGACAGGCAGGGAGCAGTGCTGAGCTTGTCTGTGTCCCAGCTGCAGTCTGAGATTTAGGACTCCAGCATGAGTCTGAAATCTATAAAAAAAAAAAAGGCTTGCGGCCAGGACTGGTAGGGAGAACTCTAGTGGTCATTTTTTCAAAGTGGAAAATTAAATAGAAAGAAGCATATTTTTTAATAGAAAGTTGTTCTGTATACATTAATCTATAATATATCAAAAGTTTTTATTTTAATTTTATGAAAGGTGCCCTTTAATGATCTGCAAATGATAAGAAAACAGAAACAAAATATTTAAAAAATGTTGATTTGTTCAGTATCGAGTATGAGCACCATGTGCAGAAATACATTTACTTACACACCTTGGCATGCTATCACTGAGGTTATTAATGGTTGTTTGAGGAAAGTTCGGCCACGCTGAATGCACTTGGGCACACTAATTATTCACTGCTGAAAGTTTCCTTGCAATGAGCAACATGTGACCTAGAGATGTCGCGTTGAAAATGGGTCCTGGGATACTTCAGAGAAATTGCCGTGCCATTGGTTCCACCAGCAACTCAATGCAACACTTAATTGTTATTGTACCTGGAATGAAGACAAGAGCGGTTCGGCTACCGTATAGTATATCACCCTACACCATAACCTTGGAAGTAGAACCAGTTCCCATGATAGTCTTTGAGAGAGTTGTTGTGAGGTCAGTAGAACACCTGTAGCTGGTCGGACTTGTAGCCCAATGTCATGTAAGCTCTTGGCCTTTTGGCTAAGATCAAGTGTAGTACCTTTCCTGTTAGTTGGAAGACCACCAAGGCAGGATGGGGAACAACACATTAGGACAGGTGTACCAGGGATCTGGCCCTAAGGTCCGGGTAGAGTGAAGACCGAGGTGTACAAGTGCCCTGGGAGTGGTGACCCCAGGGTGCTGGGACTCACTCTGGATTGGCAACCCCACTTGAAGGAAGACACATAGCACGCACTTTTTCTCTCACTCTTCTGGGCACTCACCCTTAGTATCCCGGCCTTCCGGCTAGGATCAGGGAATTTCTTATAGATTCGGTTGGATGTCTGGGCAGTATTACACTGCGCTTATCCACTTATTTATTTATTTATTGTCACTTGTTTTGTGTTCTGTTTGGCAGGATTTGGTAGGGAGCGGTAGCCCTTCTTGGTGTCCTCCTGCCGGTCTAGGGGAGGTGTGTGTGGCCATGAGGTTCCTCACCTCCCTGCTATTCCCCTTTGGCAACCCTGCTTCAGCAGGATGCCAAATCGGGTTTACTGGATCCTTGGTGACAACCTGGTTAACGCCTAGTTGTCGGCCGTGAACACTTTTGGTCCCTGAGTAGCTTCAGCAAAGGGGGGCATTGTACCCGGAATCTTGCAGGTGCCTTTTGACCCGGAGGCGAAGGGTTTGGTTTGTTGGGGGGGCCTCTCTCCTTTCAGAGAAGAGCTTGCAATAGACTACATCCTCGTGCACGGTTTTTGTGTGTGAACACTTGCACTTTTTACTTGCACTTGGGGGATTTGAGAGCACAGACCTCGGAATAAATGTCATGTAAGCTCCTTCTGATGGTTTATGTAGACACCATTTTATGCCATAGCCTTCAAATGGGATGCTAAATTTCACTTGCAGTCCCCCAACCACTTGGACACACAACATTATATGGTGCTGACATCTAAGGCTATGCACGTAGCGATCTCTCATGATGAGCCAAGGATTCTCGGTTTAAGGATTCTGTTTCTCTCAAGTGTCGATAACTAGGATGTTGAAGAACAGGAGACATCACCCAATCATACTGTACTGACCTGATCCCATTTCTGAGGTTTCATGTGGCTGAAAAAATTAGCTTTCGATCTGGCTTTTCCACCACTAAAGCCCCAAATACCCCATACCACAGATTGGAGGTCGGTGCTGGAAAAGTCATCATTTGTAGATCTTAGTGACACCTGATACCTCCTTGATCTTCCTAGCCTTACGTCCTGTCCTTCTTGATGTTAAAATTTCAGTGTTGAGGGGTCATTATATCAGAACCATCTAATGAAAGAGCTTATAACATCAGATGTTCTTACAGGCACCTCTGGGGCTCCCATTTCACAAATATTTTTTCCAGAACTTTAATATCAATAAACTAACCTTAGGCTATCAATATCAACTCCAGGTCATGCTGAGCAGGAGCGTGCAGCGTCACTGTGCTGCACGCCTCTATCCGGCTGCCAGCCATCAGGAACGCAGCACTGTCACATTACATCACTTACACACAAGGATAATCACTGTGTATCTGATGTGACAGTGCTGGCAGCCGGATAGAGGAGCGCAGTGCCGCTTGTCTTGTTCTTACGGCTTCACAGACAAAAAAAAAAAAAACAGTGTCCACAGGCAGCAGCTTCATCATGGGATGGGGGCCCTCCAGGCAGCCGCCTAATCTGCCTATGGCTAGAGCCGGCCCTGACTGGTAACACATGAATGATGGATGATGACTAAACATGCTTATTCTAGAATTTTAATTCTACTTTTCATTTACTGTAGGGTAACCAAACAACAGAGACTGGGGACAATTCCGTCTATTCGGTCCAGGACAACATGGATGCCTCCGTCTATATGAACGTTGAAGACATGAACTATGCAACCATTAATTTCTCGAAGCTGAAACCTCATCATGAAGCTCCAGAAGACATTGAAATCGAATATGCGGAGATCAAGAAATAGCTTCTCTATAGGAGGGACAGTGACGGAGAGAACAGTATATAGGACCCTTTATTTCCAACTTGTTTGTTGGTATATTTGTAAGATCCCAATCCTATATGAAACTACTAGTGATGTTAAAGGAGAACTCCAGCAAAAATCAACTCATCTCCTATTCACAGGATAGGAGATAAGTAGCTGATCACTCGTGCGCGCGCGCGGGGAGTGGAGGGGGTGGTGGGTGTTTCCGACTGCTGGGAACCCCTGTGATCTCCGGAATGGGACCCGATGCTCAATGGGGAGTGCATCCTGCACAAGGCACATGCACCATTCATTTCTTTAGGAGTACCGAAAAGACCCGAGTACAGCACTTGGGTATCATTGGCCCTCCCATAGAAATGAATGGATCACGTGCCATCCAGTAGACAACACATACTCCTCACTGCGAAAGCCAGGGTCTCAGAGATCGCGAGGGGTCCCAGCGATCGGATCCCCTGCTATCAGCTACTTATCCCCTATCCTGTGAATAGGGGATCATTTAATTTTTTGCCCCTTTCAAAGCAGCCTACGAGATACAGTTGTGACACAGACTTGTAATGTCACAGCAGCTTCACCTATATGATGCACATTTGATAGGCCACAACTAGTGTTGAACACAAACATTCGTAATGCAAATTTTTAGCGCGAATATCGGCACTTTGCAATTTTGCGAATATTTTGCTATATATTCGTAATGACAAATATTTTATTTCTTTTTTTTTCACATGCAAATTTTTAAGCAAATTTTCCAATAAAAAACAGTGAACGAACATAGTGAATATGCGAATTTCGCGAACATAGGATGAATAATCGTCAATATATTCGCAAAATATCTCAAATTTGAATATGGCACCTGCTGCTCATCACTAGCCCCAACATGTTACATGGCTAAAGCTCACTTGTGATGTCATCACTGTGTTTAGCTGATGTCAATACATTTGTGATGTAATAGGAGAATACTTATCTGAAATGTCACCATGGTTTACCTCACTTAAAGGGGTACTCCGCTGCTCAGTGTTTGGAACAAACTGTTCCGAACGCTTGAGCCAGCGCTGGGAGCTCGTGATGTCATAGCCCCGCCCCCTCATGACATCACACCCGCCCCCTCAATGCAAGTCTATGGGAGGGGGCGTGACATCCGTCACGCCCCCTCCCATATACTTGCATTGAGGGGGCAGGGCGTGACATATTGAGGGGGTGGGGCTATGACATCACAAGCTCCCGGCACTGGCTCCAGCGTTCGGAACAGTTTGTTCCAAACACTGAGCAGCGGAGTACCCCTTTAAACCCACTTGTGATATCATAGGAGCTGGCAGATGTTTAACCTACCTCAACCCACTTGTGGTGTCACCTTACTCAGTGTCAGACCCACAAGTGGAAATCATTCTTGGGGCTCACCCTTTACCCCCTTCCAATTCCTTGGTATATAAAGATATGTTTTGCACTATCCCCCCCCCCCCACTAACACACACGACCCCTATACCCAGACCAGTATCACCACCCTGCAAACTAGTGGTCTCAAACTGTGGCCCTCCAGATGTTGCAAAACTTCAACTCTCAGCATGCCCGGACAGCTGTTGGCTGCCCAGGCATGCTGGGAGTTGAGGTTTTGCAACACGTGGAGGGAAGCGTTGAGCACGAATATTCATAATGCAAATTTTTATCGCGAATATCGGCACCTCGTGATTTCGCAAATATTTAGAATATAGTGCTATATATTCATAATAACAAAATATTCAGTTTATTTTAATTTTTTCACATGCAAATTTTTATGCAAAATGTGCATGGAAAAAAATATGTGAACGAACATAGCAAATATGCGAATTTCGTGAACATAGGACGAATAATCGTCAATATATTCGCAAAATATCGCAAATTCGAATATGGCCCCTGTCGCTCATCACTAGTGGAGGGCCACGGTTTGAGACCACTGATATAGACTGTAGACTGCAGACGCGCAGTTGATCGGAGTCATTCATCATGACTTTTCTTCTCCATCTGGCCCAGACCACCATGATGACTTCTTCCAGCAATGAATCATCTTGGGCTCCCCACTGCATCAGCACTTTCCAATGTTTTACACAAACTCCTCAGCATAGTGCCCCAAATGGTAATATTGGCCCCCTGTCACCACTTAAGCCCCTTTTGTGCCCTGACACTTTAGGTAGTTCCCTTCAGTGCCTCAAATCTATAGATAAGCCCCCACAATGAGACCCCATACTGTAGATAGCCACCAATTGTGTCCCCTCACTATGTTCCCTTCTATGCCCCTACACTGTAGTTAGGACTCCATGCAGTATGTTCCCTCCTCCCCTTCTGAAGTTAGGCTCCCAAACTGTTTGATCTCCCTCCGTCTCTGTAGTTTGGCCCTCGTACAGTATGCCCCCACACTATAGTTAGCCCCCCCATACTGTATGCCCACCCCCCCACACACTGTAGTTAGGCCGCAAATACTGTATTTCTTTCCATCCTTCCCCCAATGTAGATAGACCATCCATACTCTATGTCCCTTTTCTCCCCTACAGTTAGGCTCCTATTAGGGCCGGCTCTGCCTATAGGCAAAATAGGCAGCTGCCTAGAGCGCACTCTTGATGGGGGCGAAACTCTGCCCGCAACAATAAAGTTAGCCAGCATCCGAGGCACTTGACACTCATCCAGCAAAACGCTGTCACCCTGGTAGTAAGGAGATTACATGAGGAGGGGGTTTGTTACAGTGTGCCACCCCAGTAGTAAGGAGTAAGTAAGTAAGTAAGAAATCTTAACCCTTCCAGTACTTATCAGCTGCTGAAGTTGAGTTGTTCTTTTCTGTCTGACCCCAATGCTCTCTGCTGACGCCTCAGTCTGTCTCAGGAACTGTCCAGAGAAGCAGTGGTTTGCTATGGGGATTTACTCCTACTCGAGACAGTTCTTGAGACAGACAGAGGTGTCAGCAGAGAGCACTGTTGTAAGACAGAAAAGAACAATTCAACTTCAGCAGCTGAGAAGTACTGGAAAGATTAAGAGTTCTTAATAGAAGTAATTTTCAAATCTGTTTAACTTTCTGGAGCCAGTTGATATGAGAAAAATTTTTTTTTCACTGGAATACCCCTTTAATGTGTTTGAAAAAACTTCCACTAGGTGGCTCTGTTCTGTTCTCTGCGCAAGTCAGACAGTTAGTTTGGTCTCGTCACAGCCTGGCAGGAGACCAAAGTCTGGAAGTGGGTGCGGCGCATGGCGAGGCACAGCTCTCACAGGGATCAGTGATGTTGCGCCTGCTGGGGAACGCCCACTTTCTCTTGCCTGGAGCTCTCACAATGTGAGCAAGGAGAAAGGTATGATACAGGACTTTTTTTTTTTAAAGGGAAGGAGGGGTGTTAGGAGTAGTGTTGAGCGCGAATATTCGAAATGCTAATTTTTACCGTGAATATCGGCATTCGCGATTTCGGGAATATTTAGAATATAGCTATATATATTCGGAATGACATATATATATTTTTTCTTCTTCACAGTACATATCATAACTAGTGTTGAGCATGAATATTCGTAAATTTTTACTGCGAATATCGGCACTTCGCGATTTCGCAAATATTTTCAATATAGTGCTATATATTCGTAATGACAAATATAAATTATATATATTTTTTTCACATGCAAATTTTTATGCAAAATTTTTATGCAAATTTCCCATGCAAATGTTTGCTTTTTTTTTTTTTCACATACTAATTTTTATGCAAATTTTCCATGCAAAATTTTGCATGGAAAAACAGTGAATGAACATAGCGACTATGCAAATTTGGCAAATATAGGACAAATATATTTGCTAAATATCACGAATTAGAATATGGCCCCTGCTGCTCATCACTAATCACAACAATGATGTGTATTGTGTAAAAAGTGATCATCCCTCCCTGCTTCCAGCTTTGTCCATATATTCGTCCATGGCGGCTGCAGGACTTGACTTTGAGGCCTCCATCACTCTGGACACACACACTAGGCACGACTGACCTTCACAAAGACTTATCTCCAAAGAGAGCGAGCTAGCTCCACCCCGGGTTTATATGGGGAAGACTAGCAGGGAGCCCATAGGTCACTCTTGGGGTCACCTGGTCACTGGTACCTCCTGGGTAACAATCCAATGACACATCACATGGTACAACTCTTAAAGGGGTACTCTGCCCCAAAACATCTTATCCCCTATCCAAAGGATAGGGGACAAGATGTCTGATTGCGGGGGTCCTGCCGCTGGGGACCCCCGCAATCTAGCATGCAGCTCCCACCTGTAAGCATTGCTGGAAGCGCTGGAGGCTCTCAGTGTTACGCCTCCCGACCACAGGGACGGAGTATTGTGACGTCAAGACTTTGCCTCCATGTGACGCCACAAGTCAATGACTCTGTCCCCGTGTGACGTCACGCCCCACCCCCTCAATGCAAGTCTATGGGAGGGAGCGTGACTGTCGTCACGCCCCCTCCCATAGACTTGCATTGAGGGGGTGGGGCGTGACGTCACACGGGGCAGGTTCGTCACGTCACGATACTCCGTCCCTGTAGTCGGGAGGCATAAGACTCAGAGCCTCCAGTGCTTACGGCAGTACTTACAGGTGGGAGCTGCATGCTAGATTGCGGGGGTCCCCAGCAGCGGGACCCCCGCAATCAGACATCTTATCCCCTATCCGAAGGATGTCTTGGGGCTGGAGTACATAAGTGACACCTTATGTACTTTTAATTCCCCCCGGATGGAATCCCTCTGTTTTTATATTGTAACTACTAATAAAATGTGTGTATTTTGTATTAATATATATTTTGAAGTGACTCCAATTTTTTTTCTAACTATATGTGTGTCAGTACAGGATAAGTAATGTATCAGTACAGGATAAGTAATGTAATGTATGTACACAGTGACCCCACCAGCAGAATAGTGAGTGCAGCTCTGGAGTATAATACAGGATATAACTCAGGATCAGTACAGGATAAGTAATGTAATGTATGTACACAGTGACCTCACCAGCAGAATTGTGAGTACAGCTCTGGAGTATAATACAGGATATAACTCAGGATCAGTACAGGATAAGTAATGTAATGTATGTACACAGTAATCCCACCAGCAGAATAGTGAGTCCAGCTCTGGAGTAAGGTTGGGTGTGTCTGTGCTCCTGTGACTTCCAGCAAACTTCCAGAGAAGCAGACTTTTCTTCCGCCCCTCCCCAGGTGTGTGGCAGACTCCTGGGTAGGGGTCTCTGCTATGGAGCCCCGGGAATCCAGGACTTCATTTTGCGCTCCCCGTTCTAGGCCGGAGGGGTGTGTGCGCGAACATGCAACGGCCAGTAGCCAGGATGGGGTCAGAAGATCGACCAGGGCCCACAGCAATGTGGGGCCCCCTCCCCCATCCCCAGCTGGGAGCTGCAAAGCTTCTAGCAAAAGTTCATCCAGGCCAAGAAGCTCATCCAGGCAGAGGAATGGAGTAAAGGCGTCTACATCAGTTTCCCCAGAACCTCAGCAATGGGGGGTAAAGGGGCCAAGGGAATCCCTGGCAATATTCACATCCAGAATGCAGGCCAAGATGGCTCAATATGAGGAGCTTGGGAAGCAGCTCAGAGGAATAAGAGCGGATTTAAAATTTGCCCGCTACCAAGTGGATCAGTCATCCAGGGCCAAGAAGGCAGCATTTGCCGCTAAGGTAAAAACATTAAAGAAAAAAGTGGAGGAGATTGTGCGGATGAGGTCTGACATTGTGGAGGGTGCCGGCATTTTCCGTGAGAAGTTTGTCCATGGTGCTCGTTTCTCTGGTATGCCGGTCTCTAGAGATGATGATGATGATTGCCAGAGTGAGGAGGAGGAGATGGAGGAAGGTGAAGGAGGTGAGGAGAGCAATGTGAGTGAGGGGGATATGGATACTAATTCTGTGCGTGACACCACTGCTACCCCTGACCCCCCACTTACCCTGAGTGAAGACCGTGTGAACCCGGCTCAGGTGGCCTTACCTACCTCCAGTGAGGATGATGATGATAATGATGATGGCAGTGACTGCAGTCAAGGCAGCGGCTTGGCAGATGGGGGTCTCCTGCGGGCGATTGTAATGCAGGAGTCCCCCACCCGTCTGGAAAACTTCTCTTTTGGAGAGGATTTAGGCCCAGAGGAGGAGAGGAAGAATAAAAAAGCGAAGGGCAGGAAGAGGAAGAAAACGCAAGGACAAGTTAAGTTTGTCTTTTCTTCTTTCCAGCAGTCTGAGTCAGCTGAGAAGCCGATTCAGGATGCTGGGTCCCCCAACCTGCCAGACCCCGTTTCTGTAGTGGAGCGGGGCCAGCATGGGGGATACAGTAGTGCACCCAAAATGGCCGCGGGTGCGATAGAAAAAAAGGGCACCCTCCTGTGAGGGGGGAGGGTGCCCAGGCACCAGAAAATGGTGGCAGATTCCCTTGTTCGGGGGGCGGTACAGGTCCTGGCACTGCAGGGCACTCCCCTGTGAGGGGGGGGAGTGTTCGGGCACCGGACCTTGTTGGTTCAGGGGGCGGTCCCCTAGGTGATGCAGTCGGTACCGATCCTGGCACTGTGAAGGAGGAGGTTCCCTGCGCGTCAGCCGCAGTAGGCGGGGCGGGAGTGCGTCCGGAGGGACAACTCCCGTCAAAATCGGCGGCGTGCGATGGGGCGGGGCCACCTATGATGGGGGCGGAGTCTGTGTCTGTGCCCAAAGACACTGGACAGAAGAGCCGTGCAGCTCCAATCATTAAGCCAGCAACCCTTATACCTGGAGTAATAGACCCAGCCAGCCCGGCCTGTAACACATCAAGGGAGAGTGTACACAAGAGTGAAAGTGAGAGCAAAAATGTGAATAAAAATGGTAATGTGCAGGATGTGAGTTATGGCAGTGTGCATGGGAGGAGTTGTAGTAGCAGTATGGATGAAGGGAGCGGAGTGCAAGAGAGGGGTGCAAGCGGGGTGCAAGAGAGGGGTGCAAGCGGGGTGCAAGAGAGGGGTGCAAGCGGGGTGCAAGAGATGGGTGCAAGTGGGGTGCAAGAGAGGGGTGTTTGTGAAATACAGGTGAGGAGTGGTAGTGGTATGCAAAAGAGAGGTGTTATGGCTGAGGCTTACATTAGGAACAAGGGTCCTGGTTTGGGGTCTGGTTCTGGTTCGACTGCCCCCCCGGTAGTGGCTGCTTCTCCCAGAAGCTATGCCAGCGTCACTGCCGGGGGATCAGGGGGATCTCCATCTCCATCTGGCTCTGGGGGTCAATTGCAACAGCGCCTCCTGGAGGCTCTACGTAGGGGAGACGGGTCAATCCATGTAGAGGGGAGGGGTGAGGTTGACCTGTCTTTTTGGATAGAAAGACATGGCTTAGGCGCCTTCCGAGAACAAAACGGGGAGGTGGTCTGGTCCCTCCCAACATCCGGGCAGGAAAGTGGCCGTAGGAATGTGGTCCGTTTGGTGTGGAGGGGCGAAGATGCGTGTCCGCCTCGGGGTAAGGTGGTTGAGCTCCTCCTCCAGATGGAATTCAGGGCAAGTGACATCTTTGCCCTGATCCACCCCTATGGTACTTCCGAGTTTGACATCAGCTTCGTTCGACCGGAGGGTTTGGAACTTTTCTGGTCGAACTATGAGGTGGTGAAAAGCGAGCCCGGCTGGCGGGATTTCGCCGTAAAGGCGATATCCCGTCAGAATCTGGCCAAGAAAGTGACTGTATTGACACGTAACGAGTCACTATCTTGCTATGACATCATGACCTGGCTCAGCAGATATGGTGATGTGACGGACATGCCGAAAAAGAACTATGACGAACATGGGATCTGGTCTGGGGCCTGGACGTTTTCCGTCAAACTTAAGCGTTCAGGGAGCACTGTTGCCCACATCCCATCAGCTGCTTTTCTTGGGAGAGACAGAATCCAAATTTTCTACCAGGGGCAGCCCAAGGTCTGTCACAGGTGTGGCAGCCCCACTCACTTTAGCGCAGCCTGTACCGTGCAGGTCTGTGCTCTGTGTGGTGGGGTAGGTCATCTTGCCGCATCCTGTAGGCAGATCAGGTGTCATCTGTGTGGTGTCTTAGGACACCCTTTCAGCCGTTGTCCTAGCGCCTTTGCCCGTGCGACGGTCACCTTGGCTGGGGAAAGCAGTAATGTTGCCTCAGCTGGGGAGGGCACGAGCGCGGGAGAAGGTGCAACAGGGTCAGTGAAGAGGAAAAGTCCCGCCAAGCTGAGGCGGGAGGCTAATCGGAGAAGGAGCAGGGAACTGGAGAGTTCCCATGTGGCAGGGGTAGCTTCTGGCCCTGCTCCAGAGGTTAGTCCTGAAACTGCTGAGGCCCTGGGGGAGAATGTGCTGGATGAGGAAATGGGGAGAATCTGTAAAGAAGAGGGCAGCAAGGCCGATCTTTCCGATTCCTCCCACTATGAAAGTGTGGATGAGGAGGGTGAAGAGAGGCCAAAAAAAAAGGGCAGTAAAGGGAGAAAGAAGAGGTCGGAGCCCTCTAGTCCCCGTGCTACGGACCAAGTCCCAAGCGGAAGCTTACCTGCCCCCCCTCTGATTGATCTGTCTAACCGGTACTCTGTCCTTGATGACATCTCCTCCCCCTCCATGGAGGGGGGGGTCGAGGATGGGGTGCCTGAAGTGGGGGAGCCTCCGGGGGGAACTGGGCCCTGTCCTGATGGGGCAATTTCCTCAGGGGATGGGGCCAAACCGGAGCCAGGTGGAAATGGGGATTCAAAAATGGACCAATCAGAATCCAAAAAACGGTCCAAAGAGAAAGAAGCCTCCTCATCTGGGGATGAGGGGGTGAAGAAAAAACAGAGATAATGGGGGTTAGGGCCATCTAACTCAATCACCCATGATGGCAGCACTCACCCCATTGACGCTGGCATCTATTAACTGTGCCAGCATAAAGTCTGATACGGCTAGATTCGCAGCCTTTGATTTTCTCGGCCGTGTTGATGCCGACATTTTCTTTTTACAGGAGACCAGGTTGTTAGATCTAGCCTCCCTGGTAAAAGCCAGGAGAGAGTGGAGGCGCGGCCCCTCCCACTGGTCTCTTGCGGCTGAGCCGTATAGTGGGGTGGCGGTCCTTTTTACCGCTCCTGTTGAATGCAGACGGGTTATTGAGTTAGAAATGGGGAGGTGCCTGATCTTAGATGTCCTCATGAAGGGGCAAGAGCTTCGGCTTATTAACATCTACGCCCCACAAACAAAGTGGGGACGAAAAGATCTCTTTATGAGGATTAAGCCCTTTCTTTTTACAAGCCGACAGGTGATCTTTGGAGGGGATTTCAATACTGTCACGAGATCCCAAGATAGGAGAGGCTCCAATGATCGGTTGGCTTATGATAGCATAGCCCTCAATAGTATAGTTAGGGAAGCTCGCCTAGAGGACGCCCACATCCGGAGCCCCTCAGGCCACGCGGGGTTCACCTATCATCGAGGTAGCTGCAGGTCTAGAATAGACAGGTTTTATTTAAAGGAGGAAGCCGTCTCTTCCGCAGTGTCCGTGGTTGAGGTGGAGTTCTCCGATCACTGTATGATTTTGTTTTCCCTGAATGTTTCAGAGACCCCCCGGATGGGTAAAGGTTATTGGAAGCTGAATTCGTCCCTCCTGGAGGAAGCGGAGATAAGACAGTCCTTTGAGGATTTTCTTCAGAGTCAGGTACCTTTACTGGACCTATGTAGTAGTAAGTCAGAGTGGTGGGAGATATTCAAGAAGCGGGTTGCGGGGTTCTTCCGCCAGCTCTCGAGCCTCAGGTCCCTGAACAGGTATCGCCTGTATCAGGGTCTGAGGAGGAAACTCGAGCTTCTCGTCTCGACTGGAGGTAGCCGAGAGGATATCTCCAGAGTGAAGTCCTTGCTGATGAGGTGTCAGTACGATAGGCACGCATCTTTGGTTTTTGAGAGGGATTTCGGGAAGTACCGCTCGCCCGACCCTTACAGAAACTGTAAGATGTCAGTGAGTAGTAAAGTGGTCTCAGGACTGATTGATAGTACGGGATCTCTGAATCGGTCCAGATCAGGGATTTTGGAGGTCGTCAGATCCTTCTACTCACACCTCTTGGGAAGGAAGGATCTAGATCGAGACAGGATGTCGGCTTTCCTGGCTGAAACCATTCCTGAGCCAGGGGTAGACCCCTCTCTTGATGTTTTGGCAGAAGAAATCAGGGAAGAGGAAGTGAGACTGGCGATCGAGGGGCTCGCGCCTAAGAAGTCGCCAGGTCCGGATGGCTTAACATCCGAGTGGTACAGGACCTTTAAGGAGTCTTTAGCTCCCCTCTTGACTGAGGTATTCAATGAGTGTCTCTCCTCGGGCACTCTGCCGAAGTCAATGAGGAGGTCAGCCCTGATTCTTCTCTCAAAGGGTAAAGATCCCAGCCGTATTGAGAATTGGAGACCCATAGCTCTTCTCAATGCGGACAGGAAACTTCTGGCCAAGATACTGTTTAATCGGCTGGTGAAGTTTGCACCCCGGCTCCTTTCGGGGGCCCAGCACTGCTCTGTTCCAGGCCGAAGCACCTTAAGTGCTGTCCTTAGTGTCAGGGAGGCAGTGGAGCGGAGTAGTGCAGGTCTCTGGAAGGGGTACTTGCTGTCCCTGGATCAGGCCAAAGCATTTGATCGGGTCAACCACGAGTACCTCTGGTCCGTCCTCCTGAGATATGGCTTACCGAGTACTTTCGTTAATTGGCTTAAGATCTTGTATGCAGGGGCAGAGAGTTTCCCACTGGTGAACGGTTGGTCTGGCCGCTCTTTTGAGGTGGGGTCCGGAGTCCGTCAGGGTTGTCCCTTGAGCCCGCTTTTATACGTGTTCGCAATCGATCCCTTCATCCGGAGGGTAGATTGTGGGCCGTTGGCGGGAGTCGGGATGAGTCTGGCGGAGCTGGATGTCGCCCAGAGAGTGGTGGCGTACGCTGATGATGTCACCATCTTCGTGTCCTCGAGAGAGGAGGTCGATGTGGTGATGTCGGAAGTGGACCGCTACTCGGAGGCATCCGGGTCTAAGATCAACCAGGATAAGTGTGAAAGTCTCTGGCTGGGAGGGGGAGATCCCACGTTTGATCTCCCGGACACCCTTCCAGGGCCCCAAGAGTCAGCAAAACTTCTGGGCATCACATTCGGCCAGGATGATTATCCCACCAAAAACTGGGATGGTAAGCTCCAGGATGCCACTCAGAAGGTGAACCAGTGGAAGGGTTGGTCTATGACCCTCAGGGAAAGGGTACACCTGATCAAATCGTACCTGCTCCCCTTGTTTATCTATCTGGGCAGCGTATGTATTTTGCCAGAGGCTTACTACACTAGGATCTACAGCCTGTTTTTCCAACTGTTATGGGGGAACAGGATAAACCTAGTCAAGAGGGAGGTTACGTACCGCACGAGGAGACTAGGGGGTTTATCTATGGTAAACCCTGTGGTGTTCTTAACGAACACCTTCTTGAAAGCTAACATCTCGAACCTCTGGTCAGAGAGGGCTCCTCCGTGGGTACTCTCCTGCAGGGAATGGTTTCGGCCTTTCTTCCAGGAATGGGAGACAGGAGGGCAAGTGAAGGACCTCCGTACGCCCCATGGATATCTTCCGGCTTACGCTACCCCGACTCTGAAGGCGATACGTCGGTGGGGTCTGGGAGTGTGGGAGATCAGGACCCAGTCAAGGCAGTTCCTTGACAAACGGGTTCTGTTGACCCACTTCCAGAAGCCTCTGGCGCTCAGGGACTGCCCAGGTCGGGATCTGAGGGTGGGGTTGTATCTTTTAAACATGAAAAGGATCCCCCAGAAGTTTTGGGACTTGGCCTGGCGCTGCTTTCAGGGGAAGCTATATGTGAGGGACAATTTGAAGTGTAGGAGATCTGATGACCGGGGGTGTCCCCGAGAAGAGTGCAGGGACATGCTGGAAAGCATGGACCATTTCCTGCTTCATTGTCCCTTTAATATAGGGGTCTACAACCGGGTGGGCGCTTCCATCGGCTGGAGTCAACTTGCCGGCCTTACCTATCCGGAATGGGCTTATGGGGCATTCAGGACCCTGGGTGGCCGTGATCGGGGCACTTTATTCTTAGTCAGTTTAGTGGTTAGGTACTACACGTGGAATGCACGGTGTTTAGTGTCTACACAGCGGAAAGTCCTCTCCGAGGTGGAGGTCTGTAGGAACATCACCGGTGACCTCGGGAAGATCAGGTCTTTGGAGTATGGCAGTCTTGGTACCAGTAGGGCTTCTCTCCTATGGAGAGGGTTTTGTTTTGATGTGCCCTAGATACTAGACCTTTTGGGTAGAGTACCCTTGATTTGGTTAGGGACAGTGATGTAGGGACAGGGTTAGGGTGAAAGTAGGGTCAGTTTATTTTTAGGGATAATGGTAGGGTGAGAGGTAGGGTGCAATTAGGGAAAGAATGTAAATATTTTGTATGTATCAGGATTGCCATCCTTCTTCCTGGTGGTGGGCTAATGCATGTGCACCATAGCTTTTTGTTTTGTTTTCAGACGCTAAAGTTATGTAGGGCTTACAGGCACCGAACTTGGGCCTAAAGTGGGTTGTATTGTTTGTTTTTGTATATTATAAAGCTGGTTATGGTAAAGTTGGTTGGGAGGAGTTCTAGGTTGGGAGGGTGTTTTTGTGGGTGGTGGTGGTTGTTTGTTTTGGTGGACCTGGCATGGGTCAGTTATGGACTGGACATTGAGGACTATGGACTCTATGGACTCTGACCCATGTACAGGAGGGTGGGTGGTGCGGGTGAAGGGACAGTTTAGAGTAGGTTGTTTTCTGTATATTTATAGGTGTATATAGGTTATATGTATATAGTATGTATATAGTATATATAGTAAATATTATAATTTTGTTTGTTTTATATTTTGGTTTGTGTATTATATAGTGTTTATAGTAGTGATAGATGGCAGTCGAACCATTTTTTTTTTTTTTTTTTTTTTTTTGTTAAAGCTAAATATGCAATTTTATTTTTGGTTTTTGCACATTAGGTATGCATGCATGTGAGTGTGTTTGGTTATGTTTGGTGTAGTATTAGTATTTTTAGGAAAAGCTGGGCTGGCCGTTTAGGCAGGATTTTTGTTCTTGAAAAGTATGGGTTTATGTTATTTCATTTTGTTGTTTTCCATTATGGCAAAGTTGTGCTGGTTCTGTGTTTATGATTTATATTTTTCTAATAAAAGATTTACAGGATATAACTCAGGATCAGTACAGGATAAGTAATGTAATGTATGTACACAGTGACCCCACCAGCAGAATAGTGAGTGCAGCTCTGGAGTATAATACAGGATATAACTCAGGATCAGTACAGGATAAGTAATGTAATATATGTACACAGTGACCTCACCAGCAGAATAGTGAGTACAGCTCTGAAGTATAATACAGGATATAACTCAGGATCAGTATAAGGATAAGTAATGTAATGTATGTACACAGTGACCTCACCAGCAGAATAGTGACTACAGCTCTGGAGTATAATACAGGTTATAACTCAGGATCAGTATAAGTATAAGTAATGTAATGTATGTACACAGTGACCTCACCAGCAGAATAGTGAGTACAGCTCTGGAGTATACTACAGGATGTACCCTTGGATCAGTACAGGATAAGTAAAGTAATGTATGTACACAGTGATCCTCACCAGCAGAATAGTTAGTGCAGCTCTGGAGTATAATACAGGATATAACTCAGGATCAGTACAGGATAAGTAATGTAATGTATGTACACAGTGACCTCACCAGCAGAATAGTGAGTACAGCTCTGGAGTATAATATAGGATATAACTCAGGATCAGTACAGGATAAGTAATGTAATGTATGCACACAGTGACCTCACCAGCAGAATAGTGAGTAGAGCTCTGGAGTATAATAGAGGATATAACTCAGGATCAGTACAGGATAAGTAATGTAATGTATGTACACAGTGACCTCACCAGCAGAATAGTGAGTACAGCTCTGGGGTATAATACAGGATATTACTCAGGGTCAGTACAGGATAAGTAATGTAATGTATGTACACAGTGACCTCACCAGCAGAATAGTGAGTACAGTTCTGGAGTATAATACAGGATATAACTCAGGATCAGTACAGGATAAGTAATGTAATGTATGTACACAGTGACCTCACCAGCAGAATAGTGAGTATAGCTCTGGAGTATACTACAGGATGTACCCTTGGATCAGTACAGGATACGTTTTGTAAAGTATTTATGTGTTCTGAATGCAGGAAGTCTCTTTTGTAAGAAGATTCAGTCTGAGAAGTTACGTCAGCTTATACCAGTCATCTATAGTATAAGGATGATGTAAAGACCATTCAATGAGGTATTACAGTGATAGAAAATGTTATTTGAAATGAATAAGGTTAATTTCAAAATTACAGATAATTACCTGCCTCAATACCTCACATCTGCCATTCCAATGGGTTCTGGTTCCCATCTCTTCCTTTTTGCTGTAGTGCGTCATTCACACAGGTAAAGCCCAGTCAGCCATTCAATGACTGAGATAGGTCACTGACCGCCATGTGAGACTGTAATAGAAGAACATGAAGATGACAGTAAATAGTTATTGCAGCAAAAAGACAGGAATTGTCCAGCACAGACTTTTTGCAAAAGATATTCTTTATTAAAAGTTAAAAGCCATAATAGGAATATGAAGTAACGCGTTTCAGGTGCATTAGAGGCACCCTCAGTTGTAAGTATATATGCCTAAGGGTGCTGCTAACGCACCTGAAACGCGTTACTTCTTACTTCCTGTTAGGGCTTTTAACTTTGAAGAAAGAATATCTTTTGCACGAAAGTCTGTGCTGGACATTTCCCGTCTTTTTGCTCTTAAAGTTGTGTTACCGCTGCGGGTGAGCTGACATTTCTATCCATTGCTCTGATAGTTATTGCAGTGTACTGTATAAGCGATCAAACAATCACATTATAAAGTCTCCAACTGGAAGTAAAAAAATAAATTAACAATAAGGCAGAAAAAAGTTTAAAAAAAAATATTGTAATAAATGCCCAATAATGAAAATTTAAAGCAGCAAAACATTATTTATCCCACATGATAAATACTGTAACAAATAGCACAATTCCTGATTTTGATCTCTTAACATCCCATCAATCATGGAATAAAAAGCGCTAAAAACTTCCAGTTTACCCCAAAATAGAAACTACAGATCGTGTCATAAAAAAAAAAAAAAATGTGTGGTTGAAAAAAGACATGTCCATCCCCTTCAACCAAAAAGGAAGGAGATAGATAAAGGGGAGGAGTATAGATGGCTGAAGGGAAGTGGTATGGGAGGAGGAAGGGAAGGGGTATGGGTGGATGAAGGGGAGGGGTATGGGTGGATGAAGGGGAGGGGTATGGGAGGATGAAGGGAAGGGGTATGGGTGGATGAAGGGGAGGGGTATGGGTGGATGAAGGGGAGGGGTATGGGAGGATGAAGGGGAGGGGTATGGGTGGATGAAGAGGAGGGGTATGGGTGGATAAGGGGAGGGGTATGGGTGGATGAAGGGGAGGGGTATGGGTGGATAAGGGGAGGGGTATGGGTGGATGACGGGAAGGGGTATGGGTGGATGAAGGGGAGGGGTACGGGTGGATGAAGGGGAGGGGTACGGGTGGATGAAGGGGAGGGGTACGGGTGGATGAAGGGAAGAGGTACGGGAGGATGAAGGGGAGGGGTACGGGTGGATGAAGGGGAGGGGTACGGGTGGATGAAGGGAAGAGGTATAGGAGGATGAATGGAAGGTGTATGGGTGGATGAAGGGAAGGGGTACGGGTGGATGAAGGGAAGGGGTATAGGAGGATGAAGGGGAGGAGTACGGGAGGATGAAGGGAAGGGGTACGGGTGGATGAAGGGGAGGGGTACGGGAGGATGAAGGGGAGGGGTACGGGAGGATGAAGGGGAGGGGGACGGGAGGATGAATGGGAGGGGTACGGGTGGATGAAGGGGAGGGGTACGGGAGGATGAAGGGGAGGGGTACGGGTGGATGAAGGGAAGGGGTACAGGTGGATGAAGGGAAGGGGTATAGGAGGATGAAGGGGAGGAGTACGGGAGGATGAAAGGAAGGGGTACGGGTGGATGAAGGGAAGGGGTATAGGAGGATGAAGGGGAGGAGTACGGGAGGATGAAGGGAAGGGATACGGGTGGATGAAGGGGAGGGGTACGGGAGGATGAAGGGGAGGGGTACGGGAGGATGAAGGGAAGGGGTACGGGAGGATGAAGGGGAGGGGTACGGGAGGATAAAGGGAAGGGGTACGGGTGGATGAAGGGGAGGGGTACGGGTGGATGAAGGGAAGGGGTACGGGAGGATGAAGGGAAGGGGTACGGGTGTATGAAGAGGAGGGGTACGGGAGGATGAAGGGGAGGGGTACGGGAGGATGAAGGGGAGGGGTACGGGAGGATGAATGGGAGGGGTACGGGTGGATGAAGGGGAGGGGTACGGGTGGATGAAGGGAAGGGGTATGGGTAGATGAAGGGAAGGGGTATAGGAGAATCAAGGGGAGGAGTATGAGTGGATAAAAGGAAGGGGTATGGGAGGATGACGGGAAGGGGTATTAGAGGATGAAGGGAAGGGCTATGTGTGGATGAAGGGAAGGGGTATGTGTGGATGAAGCGAAAGAAAAAATCAGATTTTTTTTAACATGGTGTCTTTAATTGGTGATGCTTTGACTGTTGAGACCCTACCAACCTTTATATGGAGACTTCCGTCCTTCTTTCATCCTCCTAGGGAAGATTACAGTGGGAAGCCGTTGTATCTATTGATGGCTGATAATACATGTGGTACAATTCATAGAATTGTATTGGAAAGTGTAACCGAAGCGATTGAGTTCCCCATCTTGGACAGATTCATTTGCGATATTCCTGGAATAAATGTCAATGTTGAAATCCAGGACTTTAGATATATACAGTAGCTGCGGTCATGTGATGGAGAAATAATTACACACTTCCTCGTGGTTGCAAGATTAAGCAGACAAGCAGTGCACAGGGGATATTTCGTAATTTGTCTTGTTACATGTAACTTACTTGTTCCTGCACAGTAGAGATCAGACATGAGCGGCAGCTCAACGAGATCCTAAAGACGACAGGGAGCATCACCTTATATAGAACCATAGGAGTTGGGCATTGGTGTCCTATGTACATAAGGTAAGAGCGCATTATACTCAAGACATATGAAGGAATTGTTAAATCATATAAGACTTAAGAGGTTACTAAAAAGGCTTCACCAATATAGACACTTAAAGGGGTACTCCGGGGAAAAACTTTTTTTTTTTAATCAACTGGTGCCAGAAAGTTAAACAGATTTGTAAATTACTTCTATTAAAAAATCTTCATCCTTACAGTACTTATTAGCTGCTGAATACTACAGAGGAAATTATTTTCTTTTTGGAACACAGAGCTCTCGGCTGACATCAGGACCACAGTGCTCTCTGCTGACATCTCTGTCCATTTTAAGAACTGTCCAGAGTAGGAGAAAATCTCCATAGAAAACATATGCTGCTCTGGGCAGTTCCTAAAATAGACAGAGATGTCAGCAGAGAGCACTGTAGTCATGATGTCAGCAGAGAGCTCTGTGTTCCAAAAAGAAAAAAAAATTCCAAATGTTATGTGTGAACCCGGCCATACTGCACAAGCTGTTCTCCTATAAGTTCTATACATTGCGATACAGTATATGAATGGTATTTGTTTTCATTCCCTATATATTTTATTACAGCCCCATACAGAATGCACCTACAGAACACAGAATATGGGGTTTTCAAGAATCTGGATATTTGTGGATTATTTGATGTTTATTTTTACTGCATCTCAACTCTGGATCAGTAAGTATGATCTCTCATGTGCAGTATTGATGGCTTAAAGGTTTTTTTTTCCAGCCCCCAAAAACATATCCTCTATCCACCGAAACTACGGATAATTGTCTGATCGGTGGAAGGGATGGAGGAATACCTACCTAAGTTTTTTCTTGGATATTTAAAGGGGTACTCCGGTGGAAAACATAATTTTTTTTAAATGTGACCACCAGAAAAAAGGAGAATAATGAATTGTTGCTGGATTGTTGCTATTATGCTATGATTGATTGGAAATAGGGTGTGTATAAACCAGGTAGGAAAACGGAGGTGCTTCACAAGAAACAAGAGAAATTCCAATACATGAAATACCAAGAAGAATGAAGAACGGAGCACTCACCCGGCACACATCCTGGGGGGAGCTCAGATGCCGACCACGGTCCGTATCACGCCAATTGGCGCTTCGTCAGGCCGTACACTAGGTGTACGACCTGACGAAGCACCGATTGGCGTGATACGGCGTCTGAGCTCCCCCCATTCCGTCTACCACCTCCCTTCTGAAGACCCCGTTCGGTGATCAGCCACCTCCTCAGCATACGTGCCGGGTGAGTGCTCCGTTCTTCATTCTTCTTGGTATCTCACATTTTTTTTAAATGAACTGGTGCCAGAAAGTTAAACAGATTTGTAAATGACTTCTATTAAAAAATATTTACCCTTCCAGTACATTTTCGCAGCTGTATGCTACAGAGGAAGCCCTTTTCTTTTTTAATTTCTTTTCTGTCTTGTCCACAGTGCTCTCTGCTGACACCTCTGTCAGTGTCAGGAACTGTCCAGAGCAGCATAGGTTTGCAAAGGGGTTTTTCTCCTGCTCTGGACCGTTCCTGATACGGGCATCAGGTGTCAGCAGAGAGCACGGTGGACAATAAAAAAAAAAGAAATTCAAAAAGAAAATAATTTCCTCTATAGAATACAGCTGCTAAAAAGTACTGGAAGGATAAAGATTTTTTTTTATAGAAGTAATTTACAAATCTGTTTAACATTCTGGCACCAGTTGATTTAAAAAAAAAAAAAATAATGTTTTTCCACGGGAGTACCCCTTTAAGTGTAAGGACCTGATGAAGAGTGTAACCACTCGAAACGTGTAGTCCTCATAACCACAACAATTTCTTGACTGCCTTGCCATATGACTAGGTTTTTATTCTCTTTTTTAATACAGATGCCAATAGTCAAACGCCTCCTGGATACGCAATCGATGTATTATCACCTATAAGTGTACAGAGAGGTCTATGCGTTCACATTCCCTGCACATTTACTGTGCCCACAAAAATACGGCTAACCACGCGAGCCAATGGATTCTGGTATAGGCTGAACAGTCAAAGAAAACTCACTCTGGTCGCTTCTCGAGAAAATGGCAGATCTTACACAAATGGACGCGTCCACCTGATCGGAAATGTGACCCGAGGAGACTGTTCATACTACATAGAAGAACCACTGAGACAAGACCAGAGTTACTATGTTTTTAGAATGGAGGATATTCAAACAAAGCTCACCTATATGAACATCTTTCCTTATGTGGTTGTAAGAGGTGAGTGTAACTATTGTACAGTCTTTCCTTAAATTTTTGCGGTGCATAAGTCCCGTCAAACAGTGGCACTCTTATATTACCCCCTGTTCCGCTTACACTACTGATTTTGGACAAAAAAATAGAAGTCCTATTAAAGGGTACCTTTCATCAAAAAAAAAAAAAAAAACAACTTTTGATATATTATAGATTAAAGGGGTACTCCGGTGAAAACCTTTTTTCTTTTAAATCAACTGGCTCCGGAAAGTTAAACAGATTTGTAAATTACTTCTATTAAAAAATCTTAATCCTTCCTGTACTTATTAGCTGCTGAATACTACAGAGGAAATTCTTTTCTTTTTGGAATGCTCTCTGATGACATCACCAGCACAGTTCTCTCTGCTGATGTTATTATAATAATAATGTCTTTATTTATTGTTGTCCTTGGTGGGATTTGAACCCAAGGCCCCTGCACTGCAAGGCAGCAGTGCTAACCACTGAGCCACCATGCTGCCCTTAGCATACATCTAGCTATGCACGGTTGCTAAAATGGACAGAGATGTCAGCAGAGAGCACTGTGGTCGTGATGTCATCAGTGTTCCAAAAAGAAAGGAATTTCCTCTGTAGCATTCAGCAGCTAATAAGTACTGGAAGGATTAAGATTTTTTAATAGAAGTAACTTACAAATATGTTTAACTTTCTGGCACCAGTTGGTTTAAAAGAAAAAAGGTTTTCACCGGAGTACCCCTTTAAAGGGGTATTCCAGGAAAAAACTTTTATATATATATATCAACTGGTTCCAGAAAGTAAAACAGATTTGTAAATTACTTCTATTAAAAAATCTTAATCCTTTCAGTACTTATGAGCTTCTGAAGTTAAGGTTGTTCTTTTCTGTCTAAGTAATCTCTGATGACACGTGTCTCGGGAAACGCCCAGTTTAAAAGCAAATTCCCATAGCAAACCTCTTCTAAACTGGGCAGTTCCCGAGACACGTGTCATCAGAGAGCACTTAGACAGAAAAGAGCAACCTAAACTTCAGAAGCTCATAAGTACTGAAAGGATTAAGATTTTTTTTAATAGAAGTAATTTACAAATCTGTTTAACTTTCTGGAGCCAGTTGATATATATAAAAAAGTTTTTTCCTGGATAACCCCCTTTAATGTATACAGAATAACTTTCCAATAGCAAGTTACCGTATTTTTCGCTCTATAGGACGCACCGGCATATAAGACACACCCAAATTTAAAGGTGCAAAATCTAGAAAAAAAAGATTCTGCACCAAACAGTGATCTTCAACCTGCGGACCTCCAGATGTTGCAAAACTACAACTCCCAGCATGCCCGGACAGCCGTTGGCTGTCCGGGCATGCTGGGAGTTGTAGTTTTGCAACATCTGGAGGTCCGCAGGTTGAAGACCACTGGATAGGAGGTAGTACCACTGGATAGGAGGTAGCGCCGCCATGCAGGGGATCCCGGCACGGAGCAGACACTGAGGAGGCAGGTAAGGTCCCTCCCGGTGTCCTGTAAACTGTTCGGGACGCCGCGGCGGTCCCGAACAGCCCGACTTTCGCTTCAGACGCGGTGGTCAGCTTTGATCGCCGCGTCCGAAGGGTTAATACAGGGCATCACCGCCATCAGTGATGTCCTGTATTAGCCGCGGGTCCCGGCCATTGATGGCCACAGGGGCCAAACCCGATAGGAGTGTATTCGCCGTATAAGACGCACCAACTTTTCCCCCCCAGTTTTGGGGAAGAAAAAGTGCGTCTTATACGGCGAAAAATACGGTATTAAAAAATATGCTTCTTTCTATTTAATTTTCCACTTTGAACAAAGGACCACCAGGGGTCTCCCTACCAGTCCTGGCCACAAGCCTTTTTTTTTTTTTTTATAGATTTAAGACTCATGCTGGAGTCCTAAATCTCAGACTGCAGCCGGGACACAGACAAGCTCAGCACTGCTAACTTAAAATTGTATGAAATCGTATATAAAGTCGGATCCATTGACCACCATAAAAAAAATCGGATCCATTGGTGGTCAAACCCAATTTCAGACCTGAACAAAAATCGGGTAAAATCGGATGCGGATCAAATCGGATGTGTGTAATTGATCCGATTTTTTTTTTTTTTTATGGAGGTCAATGGATCCGACTTTATATACGATTTTACAGGATTTTAAGTTATAAAAATCGTTTACTCAAGTCGGATGGAGAAATCGTGATGTGAACGCAGCCTAAAGAATAAAGGAACTAAAAAACATGGAATGGGGGTTAAAATTGTTGGACCAACTCCCCAATATATTGTGTTTTTTTAGAGCTTACAGAAAAACCTAAAATCTCTTCTCCGAGGCTGCTGGATGGAAAGGAGGTGACATTGACCTGCACAAGTCCTGGTAAATGCCGGAATATTCTATCTCGTATTTCATGGGAAGGAACCCCGACTGGTGTAAGGCAGAATATCTATAATATAACCTACCAAGATGGCAGCAGAACCTTCCATTCCAATATCACATTCACACCGAGGAAATCGCACAACAAGTCTCCGTTGTTCTGTAGAGTCACCCTCGAAGAGAACCTGACAATAAGGGAGAAGCAAACTCTAAATGTTGAATGTAAGTTCAATCCATTGTTATCCCAAGATTAGAAGTGTGGTAGCTTGGGGGTGTAGGGTATATGGGGTGTAGCTGTGCGGTACTTTAATGGGGTCTGTTTAACCCTTTCTACTCGTGACGCCAGGGTGAGGGCTCCTCTGTAATGCTTGTCCTACCGCCACCCTTCCCGAAAGCGATAGGGAGGCATGAAGTAATTGAATGTCCACAACCGGAGAGTTTGCTGAGAACAGTTGGAACTTTTACTGAAGATTTTATGCAGGCTTTATAACCGGAACAGTCTCTATACAAGCAAAGTCTCTTAGAGATTGACAGTGGTTGGGAACCTTAAGCCTTTTAGAGTCCGGGGACTGATTTGCGCTGTTCCGCTGGATTTAAGGGATTTAGTTGTGGTCCAGCAGTCACGCTAGCTTTAGCGGGGATTCGGTTTAAGACTCCCGTTTTGAGTTCACGCTGAGGCCGGCAGGCTTCAGGCCTAGGGTTGTCTTTGCAAGTTGCGCAGATCCGTCCGCATAGTCCGGCATCCACGAGAGCAGCAACCCAAGAGAGCGATCATTGGCTGCAGCTCCCTTATATGGGCAGGGGCTGGCCTTAAGCTGATTGGTTCAATACTTCTGTCAGTTATCTGTACAAAGAGTTATGGGTAATCATGTGACCCAAGGACCTCCAAAGGTCCTCCAACATACCATAGAGGAATTAACATAGTCACATGACCGAAGGTCCTGCGACGCTACCAAGGTAAGTGTACTAATATACATTATATTAAATATATACATTTAGACATCACAAAACCAGAAAAGAAAAGAGGCGACTAAGGGCTGTCCCACCTGGGGGACCCTACCTGAACATAGTAACTCTGACTTTGGGGACCACCATACAAGGTACGGTATGCAATACGGTACCGGGACACCACAGAAGTTTATAGGATAAGGCAGGGGTCTCCAACCTGCGGACCTCCAGATGTTGCAAAACTACAACTCCCAGCATGCCCGGACAGCCAACGGCTGTCCGGGCATGCTGGGAGTTGTAGTTTTGCAACAGCTGGAGGTCCGCAGGTTGGAGACCACTGAGATAAGGGATAACTAGCTGCATGATGGGTGTCTGACTGCAAGGATCCCACCAAACATGAGAATGGAGGCCGACTGTCCCCGAGAGAATGGAGGGGCCATGACCTCTGTTCTTGTGATTTGTGGGGATTCCAGTGGTCGGACCTCCATCTATCGGTTAATTATCCCCTATACTGGGGATACAGAATAACTTTTAATTTAAAGGGGTATTCCAGGAAAAAAAAAAACTTTATATATATCTCAACTGGCTCCAGAAAGTTAAACAGATTTGTGAATTACTTCTATTAAAAAAATCTTAATCCTTCCAATAATTATCAGCTGCTGAAGTTGAGTTGTTCTTTTCTGTCTGGCAACAGTGCTCTCTGCTGACATCTCTGCTTGTCTCGGGAACTGCACAGAGTAGAAGGGGTTTTCTATGGGGATTTGCTTCTACTTTGGACAGTTCCCGAGACAGGTGTCATCAGAGAGCACTTAGACAGAAAAGAACAACTCAACTTCAGAAGCTCATAAGTACTGAAAGGATTACGATTGTTTTAATAGAAGTAATTTACAAATCTGTTTAACTTTCTGGAGCCAGATTATATATATATATATATATATAAAAAAAAGTTTTTTTCCTCGAGAACCCCTTTAAGGATAACCCCTCTAAAAACTAGAATTAATGGGATTTGTATAGTACTGTTCTTCATTTACCTAATGGAGCTGAATTGTATGTCCATGTGGATATTTAAGGGGTACGCTGAAGGGAAAAATTAACTGGTGCCAAAAAGTTAAACAGATTTGTAAATTACTTCTATAATAAAAATCTCAATCCATTCAGTACTTATCAGCTGCTGTATGCTCCAGAGGAAGTTGTTTAGTTCTTTCCAGTCTGACTACAGTGCTCTCTGCTGACACCTCTGTCCGTGTCGGGAACTGTCCAAAGCAGAAGAAAATCCCCATAGCAAACCTCTCCTGCTCTTGACAGTTCCTGACATGGACAGAGATGTCAGCAGAGAGCACTGTGGTCAGACTGGAAAGAACAACACAACTTCCTCTGGAGTGTACAGCAGCTGATAAGTACTGGAAGGATTAAGGGTTTTATTTAGGATTAATTTACAGATCAGTTTAACTTTCTAGCACCAGTTGAGTGCCTCTTTAATATTTGGAAGTATTTTTACAGAATATTAAATGATGCTTATACTTTCTTTGTTGTTTGAGATCTCTCTACTGCGTTTTTTTCCATACAGTGCACCTCCAGCTGTGGCAAAACTGCAACGCCCGACATGCCCGGACAGCCGATTGTTCAATAGGTTTACAAGAGATTTTTCCAGATTCATTTTAAATAAAGTTTACAGATGTTTGTTAATTATTATTTTTTTTTTTTTGCCCCACAGATTCTCCATCTATGGATTTAATAATAGAAGGTAAATGTCTATAGGTCAGAAGGATAGATAGATATGAGATAAATAGATAGATGATAGATAGATATGAGATAGATAGATATGAGATAGATAGATAGATAGATATGAGATAGATGGATATGAGATAGATAGATATGAGATAGATAGATATGAGATAGATAGATAGATAGATGGATATGAGATAGATAGATATGAGATAGATAGATAGATAGATATGAGATAGATAGATATGAGATAGAAAGATAGATATGAGATAGATATGAGATAGATAGATAGATAGATATGAGATAGATGGATATGAGATAGAAAGATATGAAATAAATAGATATGAGATAGATAGATATGAGATAGAGAGGTAGATAGATATGAGATATATAGATAGATAGATAGATAGATATGAGATATATAGATAGATATGAGATAGATAGATATGAGATAGATATGAGATAGATAGATAGATAGATAGATAGATATGAGATAGATATGAGATAGATAGATATGAGATAGATATGAGATAGATAGATATGAGATAGAGAGGTAGATAGATATGAGATATATAGATAGATATGAGATAGATAGATATGAGATAGATATGAGATAGATAGATATGAGATAGATAGATAGATATGAGATAGATAGATAGATATGAGATAGATAGATATGAGATAGATAGATAGATATGAGATAGATATGAGATAGATAGATAGATAGATATGAGATAGATAGATATGAGATAGATATGAGATAGATAGATATGAGATAGATAGATAGATATGAGATAGATAGATATGAGATAGATATGAGATAGATAGATATGAGATAGATAGATAGATATGAGATAGATAGATAGATATGAGATAGATAGATATGAGATAGATAGATATGAGATAGATAGATATGAGATAGATATGAGATAGATAGATATGAGATAGATAGATAGATATGAGATAGATAGATAGATATGAGATAGATAGATATGAGATAGAGAGGTAGATAGATATGAGATATATAGATAGATAGATAGATAGATATGAGATATATAGATAGATATGAGATAGATAGATATGAGATAGATATGAGATAGATAGATAGATAGATAGATATGAGATAGATATGAGATAGATAGATATGAGATAGATATGAGATAGATAGATATGAGATAGAGAGGTAGATAGATATGAGATAGATAGATATGAGATAGATAGATATGAGATAGATATGAGATAGATAGATATGAGATAGATAGATAGATATGAGATAGATAGATAGATATGAGATAGATAGATATGAGATAGATAGATAGATATGAGATAGATATGAGATAGATAGATATGAGATAGATATGAGATAGATAGATATGAGATAGATATGAGATAGATAGATATGAGATAGATAGATAGATATGAGATAGATAGATATGAGATAGATATGAGATAGATAGATATGAGATAGATAGATAGATATGAGATAGATAGATAGATATGAGATAGATAGATATGAGATAGATAGATATGAGATAGATAGATATGAGATAGATATGAGATAGATAGATATGAGATAGATAGATAGATATGAGATAGATAGATAGATATGAGATAGATAGATATGAGATAGATAGATAGATATGAGATAGATATGAGATAGATAGATAGATTTAGCTCTGAATACATAAACATCTTGCTATCTTTATAAATTCCCTATTTCTTGTGTCGCTCTCTCAGGTGCCGATACCAATGATCCCAGCCATGTGATGGTGAAGGACGGGGATTCTATCACTCTGAAGTGTGTTGTAGACAGTAACCCGAACTCTTCCGTCTCTCTGTATAAAGACGACTTGGTAATTTACCAGAATATAAGAAATCAGACCGTCACCCTTAACCTCATGAACATTACCCTGAGTGATACTGGGAGATTTCAGTGCTCAGCAGTAAATGAACACGGGGTCACAGAGCGAACAATGGACATCATATACCATAGTGAGTATATAACATGTATATAACAGTGGACATCATATACCATAGTGAGTATACAACATGTATATAACAGTGGACATCATGTACCATAGTGAGTATACAACATCTATATAACAGTGGACATCATATACCATAGTGAGTATACAACATGTATATAACAGTGGACATCATATACCATAGTGAGTATACAACATGTATATAACAGTGGACATCATATACCATAGTGAGTATACAACATGTATATAACAGTGGACATCATATACCATAGTGAGTATACAACATGTATATAACAGTGGACATCATATACCATAGTGAGTATACAACATCTATATAACAGTGGACATCATATACCATAGTGAGTATACAACATGTATATAACAGTGGACATCATATACCATAGTGAGTATACAACATCTATATAACAGTGGACATCATATACCATAGTGAGTATACAACATGTATATAACAGTGGACATCATATACCATAGTGAGTATACAACATCTATATAACAGTGGACATCATATACCATAGTGAGTATACAACATGTATATAACAGTGGACATCATATACCATAGTGAGTATACAACATCTATATAACAGTGGACATCATATACCATAGGGAGTATACAACATCTATATAACAGTGGACATCATATACCATAGTGAGTATACAACATCTATATAACAGTGGACACCATATACCATAGTGAGTATACAACATGTATATAACAGTGGACATCATATACCATAGTGAGTATACAACATCTATATAACAGTGGACATCATATACCATAGTGAGTATACAACATGTATATAACAGTGGACATCATATACCATAGTGAGTATACAACATCTATATAACAGTGGACATCATATACCATAGTGAGTATACAACATGTATATAACAGTGGACATCATATACCATAGTGAGTATACAACATCTATATAACAGTGGACATCATATACCATAGTGAGTATACAACATGTATATAACAATGGACATCATATACCATAGTGAGTATACAACATGTATATAACAGTGGACATCATATACCATAGTGAGTATATAACATGTATATAACAGTGGACATCATATACCATAGTGAGTATACAACATCTATATAACAGTGGGCATCATATACCATAGTGAGTATACAACATGTATATAACAGTGGACATCATATACCATAGTGAGTATACAACATCTATATAACAGTGGACATCATATACCATAGTGAGTATACAACATGTATATAACAGTGGACATCATATACCATAGTGAGTATACAACATGTATATAACAGTGGACATCATATACCATAGTGAGTATATAACATGTATATAACAGTGGACATCATATACCATAGTGAGTATACAACATCTATATAACAGTGGACATCATATACCATAGTGAGTATACAACATGTATATAACAGTGGTGAAATAGACACTGTATCATTTGAACAAACTTTGCACAGATCAATAGTACCAGCTGGTGTAAAAAAAAAAGTGTAATATATCTTATTAGACAAAAATACATTGTTCTCCTGTTATTATGCTTCTTGCCCCCCCCCCCCTCCTGCCAGACTGTATTGCATTATAAAAAAAAAAATTAGCTCAGCTTTGACCTGTGTGTGCAGGACAAGCAATACAAGCCTATGGAGGGTGGAGGAAGGAGCTCAGCCCACCAGCTCTGGGAGAACTGCAAATTATAGATGAAGCCTGCAGAGCAGGAATCTGCAAACAAACACCATATAAAGTTATATAATGGGCAAAAATAGTGTCGCTTCTCATGTATACAGAACAGCTTATCCTGAAAAGTCATGTAAAATTACAGACTTTAAAGGGGTACTCCGCTGCTCAGCGTTTGTAACAATATTCCGAACGCTGGAGCCGGCGTCAGGAACTCATGACGTCATAGCATAGCCCCGCCCCTCATGACATCACACCTCACCCCCTCAATGCAAGTCTATGGAAGGGGGTGTGACGTCATGAGGGGGCGGGGCTATAACATCACGAGCTCCCGGCGCCGGCTTCAGCATTTGGAACAATTTGTTCCAAACGCTGAGCAGCGGAGTACCCCTTTAAGGTAACACTTTTTTTTCTAGAAGAGGACATCTAGAAATTTGCCATCTAAGTGTTCCTATTGTGCAGTACACTGACCATCTGAGCGAGGCTTCATATGAGGGTATTGTATCTATGAACTAAAGGGGTATTCCAGGAAAAAACTTTTTTATTTTTTTTTTATATCAACTGGCTCAAGAAAGTTAAACAGATTTTGTAAATTACTTCTATTAAAAAATCTTAATCCTTTCAGTGATTATGAGCTGCTGAAGTTGAGTTCTTCTTTTCTGTCTACGTGCTCTCTGATGTCATCTGCCTCGGGTACCGTCCAGAGTAGAAGCAAATCCCCATAGCAAACCTATTCTACTATGTGCAGTTCCCCAGACAAGCAGAGATGTCAGCAGAGAGCACTGTTGCCAGACAGAAAATAACAACTCAACTTCAGCAGCTGATAATTATTGGAAGGATTAAGATTTTTTAATAGAAGTAATTTACAAATCTGTTTAACTTTCTGGAGCCAGTTGATATATATATATATATATATATATATATATATATATATATATATATATATATATAGGTTTTCTCCAGGAATACCACTTTAATTGCGCCATTAGTTTTATGAATTTTTAATTGATACATCATTTTTATCTATAATAAAGTTTTATTCATTTTTGTTCTATTTTGTAGTGAAAGCGTTTTCTTTATTTGGGGTTTATGTGTTTTTATTTCTGAAATGAAAAGTAAAGACAGCCATAATGAAAAGTTTTTCTTTTGTTTTTAGGCTCAACGTTACGATTTAGCCCCGTGATGGCGGCTGCAGTGGGTGGAGTCGTTTTTTTAGGGCTAATAATAATAATAATAATAGGAGGTCTACTGATCATGTTCTGCAGGAAGTAAGTGTGAACTCACAACCAAGGGTACATCTGTATGGGGTAAAATGCCCTGGGCGAGGCGCAAAGCCAACAACTCAGCTGATAGGGAGAGATCTGTGCACTATGGATAATAACTTTATATTAGTAAATTACTTTATGATACTTGTTGACACCTTATACAGTTTTTTTCTTTTGCTAAACAACCCCTTTCATTTTGACATTTATGTAAATTTTTAGTCCCATTTTAGTCATCTGATGTGTTTTAGCTTTAGCCAATTAAATCTACAGTAGTCTTCATAGAATGTTGAATTGTAATACTCACATGTACATTTTACTTTCAGAAAAAGGCAACAAAATATTAAAGGGAACCTGAAAGACATGAATATAAATAATACAGATACTATATACGCCTATGCAGAGTTTACTGGAGCTGTAAGTGTCTGATCAGTATATCGATCATTTTTTCCTGTTCTTGTATGAACTGCCAAAAAGAAGTGGGGGAGGGATATGTTACATATTTCTAGCACAGAAAAAAATCAAAGCCCATATAGTCATAAAAAAAAACTAAGAAAATGGAATTGATTTTCAAGCAAACTTTATCTACTATAATACTGCCCATGTATTGAAGGATAGAACTACCGTTATATTGCCCTACATGCAAGAATCAAATTACTATAATACTGTCTCCTATATACAAGAATACAACTACTATAATACTGCTCCTATATACAAGAATATAACTACTATAATACTGCTCCTATATACAAGAATATAACTACTATAATACTGCCCCCTATATACAAGAATATAACTACTATAATACTGCTCCTATATACAAGAATATAACTACTATAATACTGCTCCTATATACAAGAATATAACTACTATAATACTGCCTCCTATATACAAGAATATAACTACTATAATACTGCTCCTATATACAAGAATATAACTACTATAATACTGTCTCCTATATACAAGAATATAACTACTATAATACTGCTCCTATATACAAGAATATAACTACTATAATACTGTTCCTATATACAAGAATATAACTACTATAATACTGTTCCTATATACAAGAATATAACTACTATAATACTGTTCCTATATACAAGAATATAGCTACTATAATACTGCCTCCTATATACAAGAATATAACTACTATAATACTGCTCCTATATACAAGAATATAACTACTATAATACTGCTCCTATGTACAAGAATATAACTACTATAATAATGCTCCTATGTACAAGAATATAACTACTATAATACTGCTCCTATATACAGGAATATAACTACTATAATACTGCTCCTATATACAAGAATATAACTACTATAATACTGCCTCCTATATACAAGAATATAACTACTATAATACTGCTCCTATATACAAGAATATAACTACTATAATACTGCTCCTATATACAAGAATATAACTGCTATAATACTGCTCCTATATACAGGAATATAACTACTATAATACTGCTCCTATATACAAGAATATAACTACTATAATACTGCTCCCTATATACAAGAATATAACTACTATAATACTGCTCCTATATACAAGAATATAACTACTATAATACTGCTCCCTATATACAAGAATATAACTACTATAATACTGCTCCCTATATACAAGAATATAACTACTATAATACTGCTCCTATATACAAGAATATAACTACTATAATACTGCTCCTATGTACAAGAATATAACTACTATAATAATGCTCCTATGTACAAGAATATAACTACTATAATACTGCTCCTATATACAGGAATATAACTACTATAATACTGCTCCTATATACAAGAATATAACTACTATAATACTGCTCCTATATACAAGAATATAACTACTATAATACTGCCTCCTATATACAAGAATATAACTACTATAATACTGTCCTATATACAAGAATATAACTACTATAATACTGTCTCCTATATACAAGAATATAACTACTATAATACTGCTTCCTATATACAGGAATATAACTACTATAATACTGCTCCTATATACAAGAATATAACTACTATAATACTGTCTCCTATTTACAAGAATATAACTACTATAATACTGCTCCTATATACAAGAATATAACTACTATAATACTGTCCTATATACAAGAATATAACTACTATAATACTGCTCCCTAAATACAAGAATATAACTACTATAATACTGTCTCCTATATACAAGAATATAACTACTATAATACTGCCTCCTATATACAAGAATATAACTACTATAATACTGCTCCTATATACAAGAATATAACTACTATAATACTGCCTCCTATATACAGGAATATAACTACTATAATACTGCTCCTATATACAAGAATATAACTACTATAATACTGCTCCCTATATACAAGAATATAACTACTATAATACTGCTCCTATATACAAGAATATAACTACTATAATACTGCTCCCTATATACAAGAATATAACTACTATAATACTGCTCCCTATATACAAGAATATAACTACTATAATACTTCTCCTATATACAAGAATATAACTACTATAATACTGTCCTATATACAAGAATATAACTACTATAATACTGCTCCTATATACAAGAATATAACTACTATAATACTGCCTCCTATATACAGGAATATAACTACTATAATACTGTCCTATATACAAGAATATAACTACTATAATACTGTCCTATATACAAGAATATAACTACTATAATACTGTCTCCTATATACAAGAATATAACTACTATAATACTGCTTCCTGTATACAGGAATATAACTACTATAATACTGCTCCTATATACAAGAATATAACTACTATAATACTGCTCCTATATACAAGAATATAACTACTATAATACTGTCCTATATACAAGAATATAACTACTATAATACTGCTCCTATATACAAGAATATAACTACTATAATACTGCTCCTATATACAAGAATATAACTACTATAATACTGTCTCCTATATACAAGAATATAACTACTATAATACTGCCTCCTATATACAGGAATATAACTACTATAGTAGTGGAGTGTACTGGACAATGATTTTTTCTCTTCTGTGACCCCATTTAGGATAATCATCCCCAACAAGACCTTCTGTTTCCTGCAGTAGAGGATCCGGTGTATACAGATCCTGATGCGGTGCAGTATTCTACCATTGGGTTCTCCAACCCTAACTCTAAGGTCATCCATGAAGACGTGCAGACCGAATACTCCGAAACAAAGAAAACCCAATATCACTGAAATAGGAGACTTACTGAGGGGGCATAAAAAACCTTTTGGTTTCTGGCTTGTACCCCCCACCACAGTATGTTCCGCCTGACATTTCCCATTTGGTGCACCAACCAATTAACCAATTGTATATGATACCAGCACCTCCAGGGGATAAGATGTCTGATTGCAGGGGTCCCCAGATCTCAGCTGCGGCACCTGAGACCTTTGGTGCACAGAGTGAAATTCAATACCTCTCGTGACGTCACGGTCACACCCTGCTCATGACATCACCGCCATCCCCCCTCAATGCAAGTCAATGGGAGGGGGCGTGACAGCCGTCACGCCCCCTCCCATAGACTTGCATTGAGGGGGCGTGGCCGTGATGTCACGAGCCTCTGGCACTGAACCTGATGCTCTAAATGAATGCCGGGTGCAGCATGGTGATCGCGGGCGTCTCAGCGGCGAGACCCCCACAATCTGACATCTTATCCTGTAGATAGGGGAGAAGATGTCTGGGGGCGGAGTACCCCTTTAATAAAAACCTGATCCAGAGCTCTGGACCTCAGACTGGTCAGAAGATTCACCTTCCAAAAAATGCCAATGCCCCTAAGCACAAAGCCAAGACAAAACAGGAGCGGCTTAGGGACAACTCTGTAAATGTTCTACAGTGGCCCTGCCGGAGCCCAATCCCGATGGGACATCCATGGGGACCGGAAAATGGCTTCCACCAACCGGTCCCATCCAACCTGACAGAGCCTGAGAGGATCTATACAGAAAAAGGGCCGGAAATCCCCGATTCCAGGTGTGTAAACCCTGTGGTCTCATCCCCAAGATGACTGGAAGCTGGAATTACTGTCAAAGGGGCTTCACCTAAGTCCGGAGTAAAGGGTATGAATACTTTATGTCAGGGAATGATTTGAAAAAAATTTGTCAAGATTTATAACTAGTGTTGAGCGGCATAGGCCATATTCGAATTCGCGATATTTTGCGAATATATGGACGAATATTTGTCATATATTCGCTAAATTCGCATATTCGTAATCGAGTTTTATTTTCGCATATGCGTCTTATACGGCGATACACCCCTATCGCGGCGGTCCCTGCGGCCATCAACGGCCGGGACCCCCGGCTAATACAGGACATCACCGATCGCGGTGATGCCCTGTATTAACCCTTCAAACGCGGCGATCAAAGTTGACCGCCGCGTCTGAAGGAAAAGTCACACTAACCCGGCTGTTCAGTCGGGCTGTTCGGGACCGCCGCGATTTCACCGCGGTGGTCCCGAACAGCCCGACTGAATAGCCAGGTTAGTGCTTACAGGACACCGGGAGGGACATTACCTGCCTCCTCGGTGTCTTCTCCGTTCAGGGATCCCCTGTATGGCCGGCACTCTCCTTCCTCGTCATCACGTCGTCGCGTACGTGCGTCGGCATGCGTAACGACGTGATGGCGGCGACGGAGAACGAGGATACCCGGCCGGCAGCAGAGACGTTCCGGAGCGACGGGGACACGGCGACAGCGATGGAGCGACATCCAGGGCAGCGGTGACGGGTCCAGAGTGGCGGGGACACATGAGTATTACCTCCTATGCAGTGGTCTTCAATCTGCGGACCTCCAGATGTTGCAAAACTACAACTCCCAGCATGCCCGGACAGCCAACGGCTGTCCGGGCATGCTGGGAGTTGTAGTTTTGCAACATCTGGAGGTCCGCAGGTTGAAGACCACTATTGGGTTCAAAATCTTAATTTTTTTAGACTTTGCACCTATAAATTGGGCGCGTCTTATACGCCGGTGCGTCCTATAGGGCGAAAAATACGGTATATATTTTTTGTATGTAATACGAACTGTGTAACATCTGACTCCTAGTCTCCATATGCAAATGAATAGGGCATAATAAATAGCGAAAATTATAAGAACATGTAGAATCAGCACTTTGGATAAATGAATAAATATTCTATGGTGCGTATAAACAATAAATAATAATAATGGTTGAAAATGTTAATTATGGAGGGTTTTCAGAATATTATAATTGGATATTGATATTACACAGTTCGTATACGCAATAACTTAAACCCGTCTTTGGATAAAACGCAAAAAAAAAAAGTAAAAAGCGCAATTCACCCATTTGGACAAGTCTGAATGGGCGACAAGCAAATGAAAAGGGGATTTTCATCCATACCGGTTCTTCCACGAGTCCGTTTGGTTTTAACGATGTAAGAGGTCATGTGACCCTTTGATATAGTATTTTAGGACTGTTTGTTAGATGTTTGCTAGTCTACGATTAAGCCTCAACGTAGGTGAAACGCGTCAGACCTTTTTCTGTATGTGAATCGTGTCAAGATTTGTGAATAAAGGAAAGCTTATTTTATCCTCTACCTGACGTGCCGGACCTTCTTCTTTTGTTGATATATATATATATATATATATATATATATATATATATATATATATAGCCATGTATTTATTTCAATATCATTATGGGGGAGAGTTATCAAAACCTGTGCAGAGGAAAATTTGCCCAGTTGCCCATAGCAACCAATCAGATCACTGCTTTCATTTCTAACAAGGCCTCTGTAAAAATAAAAGAAGTGATCTGATTGTTTTGATAAATCTCCCCCTATGAGGGTGAGGACCATTTCTGAGGACCCCCTTTCTTCTATAGATGCCACTACCCAGCATTAAAGGGGTACTCCGGTGCTCTGGACATTTTGTTCAGAACGCTCGGAGCAGGAGGACGGGATCGTGCTGTCACGGCCGTGCCCTCTCGTGACGTCATGCCACTCCCCCTCCGTTCATGTCTATGGGAGGGGGCGTGTCAGCCGACACGCCCCCTCCCATAGACATGAATGGAGGGGGCGTTGCATGGCGTCATGACTGGCTGCCACAAGAACCCCGCGATCAGACATCTCATCCCCTATCCTTTGGAGTGCCCCTTTAAGGGATTCTGAGACTGGTATGAAAAGTCCTAGTTCACATATCTCCACTTCACACTTTCTTGGTCGCGTTGAACAATTCTTTACCTCACACAAGTCACAGTTTCCTTTCTCTGACTATAAAGTAGGTTGTAGAAACCTGTGGCTTCCTGTGTGATTTCTTCTGTCCCTTACAATGATGAGTCTATGAAGACCACCTAAGGAGAGGCACAGGACCGACGATCAGTTGTCCAGTTGACCAGAAGACCACTTGGTCCTTCTTTCCCCCATTGTGCTTCATTGTGCACTAGAGGTAAGTGCTCCTAACCATCACAGAATTTTTAGGTGACACAGTCTTAGTGATTCGGTATGTAGTGTGAGATGTCAGGGCTCGTATGGATCGTGAATGTGACACATTTATAGTTTCGTGGACTTTGAGGGTCCCTTGATGCACAGGAGACCTTTTTTTTTTTGTCATTTGGTTGCCCCTACAGAACAGAGAATCAGACTGACCTTAAAGGGGATCTCCACCATAAGGTGATTTTAGTACGTACCTGGCAGACAGTAATGGAGATGCTTAGGAAGGATCTGCGCTTGTCTTGGTGCTAAATGGCTATGCTGTGAGATTACCATAACACTGTGGCTAGCTTTTTGTGAACTGGGTATTTCCTGTTGGAGTTCGTTCCCTTAAACTACAAATCCCTGATTCCTTGTTTGTAAGTGTGAGGTCACTTTCCTCCTTACCACACATCAGCTACCCCACCCATTGAAACACACTTATGATCTCTTCAATGCAATAGACTAGTGTTTTCTGACCATGGTGCCTCAAGCTATTGCAAAAACAGAATGATCCCCCCCACCCGGCAGTCGCTCCACCCATTGAAGCAAAGACAGGCTCCCTCTGATCACCTGACTAGTGATGTAACGTCTCGGGCCTGTTACGCCGAGCGCTCCGGGTCCCTGCTCCTCCCCGGAGCGCTCACGGCGTCTCTCTCCCTGCAGCGCCCCGGTCGGTCCCGCTGACCGGGAGCGCTGCACTGACATGGCCGTCGGGGATGCGATTCGCACAGCGGGACGCACCCGCTCGCAATCGCATCCCAAGTCACTTACCCGTCCCGGTCCCCTGCTGTCATGTGCTGGCGCGCGCGGCTCCGCTCTCTAGGGCGCGCGCGCGCCGGCTCTCTGAGACTTAAAGGGCCAGTGCACCAATGATTGGTGCCTGGTCCAATTAGCTTAATTGGCTTCCACCTGCTCCCAGACTATATCTGCTCACTGCCCCTGCACTCCCTTGCCGGATCTTGTTGCCGTGTGCCAGTGAAAGCGTTTAGTGTGTCCAAAGCCTGTGTTACCTGAACTCCTGCTATCCATCTTGACTACGAACCTTGCCGCCTGCCCCGACCTTCTGCTACGTCTGACCTTGCCTCTGCCTAGTCCTTCTGTCCCACGCCTTCTCAGCAGTCAGCGAGGTTGAGCCGTTGCTAGTGGATACGACCTGGTTGCTACTGCCGCAGCAAGACCATCCCGCTTTGCGGCGGGCTCTGGTGAATACCAGTAGCCTCTTAGAACCGGTCCACTAGCACGGTCCACGCCAATCCCTCGCTGACACAGAGGATCCACTACCTGTAAGCCGAATCGTGACAGGGCTGCACGGCAACCTGGGAAAACATGAGACAACAGTCATTTTTTATGCTGTTAAAAATAAACCTTGGGGCAAAAATCACATAAGAATTGCGAGACCACCATGAAACACAGGTACAGACACTATATTATGAATTACTCTAACTTTACAGCCCCTGTAGCACAGTCAAAAAAAAAATCCCTTTAAAAGGTTTAATTTAAAGTTTTATTACTATTCATGGTTCACTGATTTAACCCATTAGGCTTAGATTCACATTGCCGTTGTGCTCTGTCCTGTTCTTGGTCAGTTCTTATTTTTAATTTTTTGCGCCAATGGTCCCCAAAACGGATCAGAGCACAACTGACTGCACCGGGTTCACCACTGGGTGACTTGATTGTGGTCCTTCAGGGATCGGGTAGTTTACCGGAGGAGAAAACATAGTGCATGCACAATTTATTTTCTCAGCTAAGCTCCTGTCGTTCCGACGGACTGTCTGACAGAGCTCCGTATAACAGAGCCCGACGGAAATGTGAACAAGCCCTTAGTCATCAGCTTATTTTAAGCAATTTCTTTTGCAACTTTTTCCCAAATAATTTTTTCACAATGTCAATCCAAAAGTCATATTTTTTTTCTTTCTATCTACACAGCCCTATATGTGCTTATTTTTATTTTTTTTGTGTAGTACAAATTTTTCTATGTACTTAAAGTTGTGATGATTTTACAATTTCTTTAATAGAACCATCTTAGGATTCATATAACTGACTGATCACACTAGCAAAAAAGAGTCTCAAACATTCATATAACTTACTAATTAATGTTTATTAAGTCTTTTTTAGGGGCATAATGGAAGAAAGCAACATTTTAGAATTTTTTTTTGCATATAAAATTTTGCTGTAAAAATAACATTATAACTTTATGTTTTGGTATATAAAAAATATCTGATTTGTACCTAATTCTGTAGCCGTGGGCGTCCTGGTTCCAAGGTTGTTTCTATTCTGTTGCTACGCCCCTCTGTTCCTGACAAATGGAAAACTATTTGGCTACGTTCACACTGCATAAAATCTGCATATTCCGCTGGTGCTAGGACTGATCGGAAATGCATTGCGTACTGTAATGAAGAAAATTGTGTCCCTGTAGCCGAGTGTGAACCTTCGTACAGGGACACCCTTTTCTGCTTTACAGTCCTTCTCACTCCCTAACCCAAAACTCTAATCCTAACCCCTAGTCCTTACCCTTATCCCTAATACTAACCCCCAATCCTAAATCTAACCCCTAATCCTAACCGTAACCCCAAATCCTAACCTTTTATCCTAATCCGAATCCTAACCCTTACCCCTAACCCTAATCCTAACCCCTAATCCTAACCTCTAATCCAAACCTTAATCCTAACCCCTAGTCCTAACCCCTCGTCCTAACCTCTAATCCTAACCCCTAATCCTAACCCCTAATCCTAACCCCTAATCCTAACCTCTAATCGTAAACCCCTAATCCCAACCCCTAATCCTAACCTCTAATCCTAACCCCTAATCCAAACCTTAATCCTAACCTCTAGTCCTAACCTCTAATCGTAAACCCCTAATCCTAACCCCTAATCCTAACCTCTAATCCTAACCCCTAGTCCTAACCTCTAATCCTAACCTCTAATCCTAACCCCTAATCCAAACCTTAATCCTAACCTCTAATCCTTACCTCTAATCCTTACCTCTAATCCAAACCTTAATCCTAGCCCCTAACCCTAATCTCCACCCCTAACAGCGATTCTAATATTCCCGATACCTTGCATCATTTTTTGTGAAAATCCAACTTTAGCAGAATTAATGGTTTGGTTATTACATAGTTACATAGTTACAGTTACATTATCTGCTTTTCATTTTTTTGTAACTGTTGGTCAAAAGGATCTAGAGCAGCGTTTCCCAAACAGGGTGCCTCCAGCTGTTGCAAAACTGGCTGTTTGTAGTTTGACCAACTGATATAAGAATGTGCGAATGTGAAGGCAGCAAGGTAATAGAAGTGTCTATGTTTTCTCCTTAGCTCTTCAATGGATCAGAGAAGAAATTTATTCATTGCACTCTTATTAAAAGGTACCTGGAATAAACGTACCCATCCTTGCTTGTGCGCCACATCCTGTCCCTGCAGGGGTCATCATACTGTTGCCATAACGGCCAACCAATCAGGAGGTGGTGGAGCCAGACCAAACATCTGCAGCGCTCACACCTCCTGAGGGCGGGAACATCTTTCCTGTTTCCTGTATTCTGACCTATTCTGTCCTTTGCCTGTATTTTGACTATTCTCTTGCCAGCTGATTTTGTGCCGGCCCCACTGTCAATCACAGCCTGGATCCCGCTGCAACTGCCAAGACCAAGACCACACTGCTCTTAGCAGTATTAACCCTATAAATGCTGTTGTCAATACTGAAAGGCCTTACAATTTGATAGTAGAAGAAAACAACTACTTAGGCCTAGTTCACACCAGCATTGATCTCCATTCAGAGTCAGTTCAAACTACAGGATTTGAGTGAAGAATAAAACACTGCAGTAATTTTTTATCCGCTAAACAACAGACACCTGAGAGAAACTCGACAGACCCTATTCAAAGTCAATGGGACCCGTCGGGACCAGGTGGTGTCCGTCATGTTCCAACTTGTTCTGGGTCTGTTTGGCACATAAAGCAGGGATCAGCTAAGGGCAGAGCACAACACTGATGTGAACTTAGCCTTAGATTAAAAAAACTAATATTTTGTATTCATTTTGTAAACTTTTGTGATATTTTTGTTCTCTTTTTCAGGTCTTCAATACAGCACTGCAAAATATCACAGTGAAATCCCTAAGACTCTTTGGGCAATCCAAGGGTCCTGTGTGGTTATCCCCTGCACTTATAACTATTCAGATCCTAAAATATCAAGTGAAAACATTAGAGGAATATGGTATAACACCATTAACGAAAATACAAAAGATGAAGTATTTATTAAAAGTAAAGTTCCCAAAAATCACACGATTTTTGTAGGAGACTTGGGCGATGGTAACTGCTCCATAAAAATCCACAATGTCCGGCCTGAAAACTCAAAGATCTACAAGTTCCGGGTGGAAATGGATCATTTTAAGTTTTCATACAACGCTATTGTCCGGTTGACCATTTTAGGTAAATGGATAATGGGATTTTTGATAGGGTTTGTCTGCTGTAGACAACTCTCTCCCTTTTAACGTTAGGGTTTAAATGGTTAATAAGTTATACAGTAGAACAGTAGTATGGCAGGGAATTCAATGTCCTTTGTTTACCTACCTGTCCATTGCTTTATGACCTAATATCATATCTCAAGGCCTTTCGCAAGTTTAGTAAACTTTGTTTTGATATTGATATTTTTTGTATGTACAGTATTTTGGTCATTTATTGGGAAACTTTTTCATATAACTAATGATTTTTTCTTTGACTTCAGATGACCCTCCAAGTCCCATATTGGTTTTTCCCAATGATACAATCCCAGAGGCTACAAATGTTACTCTAAAATGTTCCACAACCTACACATGTTCTTCAGATGTTGCGGATCTGGTCTGGTCTTCTCCTGAAGGACATGTTATCGTTACACGTACCTATCAGGGTGAAGGAGTGTGGAAAGTAGAATCTAAGCTACTGTTTCAGGCATCCAGAGATCACGATGGGGTGAATGTCAGCTGCCACGCGAGCCACCATTCAGGAGCCAAGTCACCAGCTGTGCAAAGGAACCTAAGGATCAGCTGTAAGATTACACGTATGTACCATAGAGGCAGATTATGTGGCTGCTATGGGGCCCAGGAGGGTGAGAACCCAGTCAGTTTGACTCAATCCCTTTATTTCCCTTTCATGGTTAGTACAGGGAAGTGAACAACCTGACCACATTGTAAATTGCGCAGGATAATACCACCATACTATTACTATACAAAACACTATATACAGAACAATATTTCCTCCATACATGACCATATAGTGGTGGACACCAGCTCTACACAAGTCCTTCACACCATTTAAGTAATTACACTACGGTTATATCCAGTGACTATGGGTGACATTCTCTTTTTATATCTTCTCCCTTTGGCTCGGACTGCCATGAGGGCTTCTTCTAGCATTGACTCATCTCTACAGAATCTGCTGGACAAACATCTTAGCCTTAGATCACTTTCCCAGCATCCTCCTCTCCTCTTTCCCACCCATGTTGCCCCAAATGGTTAAAATGCACCCACCCCTTGGTTTCCTGCATCAAGATTGGGTTAGTAAGTTTTTTGGCATGGGAACAGTTCAAGTTTTAGGTAAGTATGTTCCCCTAGAAGCTAGGTAGTTCCCTAGTAGGAAGATGGATTCTCTCAGTAGGTATGTAGTTTCCTCAATTAGGAAGGTAGGTCTCCCAGGAGGTAAGTAGGTGACCCCAGGGGGGTAGAAAAGTCTTCCAGAAGGTTGGTTCCCCTTGTTGGTTGGTAGATCTCCCAGTAGGTGGAAATGCACCCTCAGTAGATAGGTAGTTACTAGTTTCTCAATTAGGTATTTATATGGTCCCAGTAGGTATTTAGGTCCCCATTAGGTAATTGGGGGCCCCAAGTAGGTAGACAGGTCTCTCCAGTAGGTAGGTTGTTACCCACATCAGGTGGACAGGGTTGATAGGCCAACCCAGGGAGTAAGTTTCCCTAGTAGGTGTCCCCAGTGGGTAGGTAGTTTCTACCTTAGCTAAATAGGTACCCCCTCACCATTATTTAAACAACAAAAAACCTTACCTTCTTTCCCCCCATTCATTGTTCCTCATCTGTTCAAGTGTGGAGTTTGATGCAGAGCACGGAAGAGAAGCTATTTGTGGAATTATAGCCAACACATCCCCCCCCCCCCCCCCCCAACAAAAAATAAATAAATAAATAACTACGACCTCTCAAATTACTGCAGAGTTTAATACAATTTTAAAGGCATAAGTATGAGTGACACCTGTTAGGTTCACAATGCACAGAGATGTGTTTTTTGGCTGCAAATCAACCAAGTGCTGTTCTGTGCCTCAAATCAAGTGTGGACTTTTGACCACAGCTACTTCTGTCTGTAGTGGTTTTCTGGTCTTTTTATACTGAGATGAAACAGTCGATCTTAACACATACAAAAAAAAAAAATCTTATTTAAGTCCTGAGCTGAACCCGCATCCCATGACCCCAGTTACATCCTGTATTATACTCCAGAACTGCACTACAATACATGGCATAACAATGACAATGACTTGGAGTGACTTAACAAATTCAGGTGTATGATAAGAGTGTATAATAATAAAAAATAAAAATAAAAAAAATTTAAAAAAATCAATGAAGATCCATTGTAAAGGGGATTTTTTTTTTTTCTTACGAAGCCACATCACCTTCCCATAAGACACTGAGGGTAGAAATGCTGACATTTATCTCTGTACATGATCTGTGCCACCTATATGAGGGTAATACTATTCCATAGTAGGAAATGTGCCGTCATAGATTTGTTCATTTCAACTTAGACCTTGTTCAAAGGGGAATATTCTACCCAGGTTTTAAAGGGGTACTCCGCCCCTAGAAATCTTATCCTCTATCCAAAGGATAGGGGATAAGATGTCTGATTGCGGAGGTCCCGCTGCTGTGGATCCCCACAATCTTGGTGCAGCACCCAGCGTTCGTTTAGAGTGTCGGGTGCAGTGCCGGAGGCTTGTGACATCACGGCTGCGCCCCGCTTGTGATGTCACGGCCACGCCCCTTCAATGCAAGTCTATTGGAGGGGGCGTGACGGCAGTCACGCCCCCCCCATAGACTTGCATTGAGGGGGCATGGTTGTGACGTCACGAACGGGGCGCAGCCGTGATGTCACAAGCCTCCGCCCCGCATCGCCAGTCATCCGACACAGAGCGAAGTTCGCTCCGTGCCCCGGATGTCCCAGGTGCCGCAGCCGAGATCACGGGGGGTCCCCAGCGGCGGGACCTAGTAATCAGACATCTTATCCCCCTATCCTTTGGATAGGGCATAAGATGTCCAGGGGTGGAGTACCCCTTTAATGCCCCAATTTGGCATAATAACAATTCCTTTATTTACAGTATATAGCTCCATATTCTGCAGCGCTGTACAGAACTTGTCATTCCTCAGATTAGCCCCTGTTCCAATGGTGCTTTCAACAGGAGTACCTGGAGGAAACCCACACAAACACAGGGAGAACCTACAGACTCCTTGCAGGTTTTGTCCTTGTTGGGCTTTAAACTTAGGACCAGAGTGCTGCAAGAAAAAAAACTGAGTTATTGTGTTGGCATGTGTTACCCACACTCCCCGAGTTCCACTGGACCCTAATCGGATTAAATTTAGAAAGTTACATCAATCCCAATGGCGACAAATATAGATTTTTATATAGTGACCAGCAGGTGGCGCTGTGTTAATATACTGTAACAGCTCTGCCGGGTATCCTCAAACCTCACAGATTCTGGCATCTACAGTATAACAAGTGTAACCAGATGAGTTGGACCCTGTTGCATCTCATTTGCGTGTCAGGTCATTCTTGGGTATAAACTACATTTTGTGAAGTTATTTTATTTATTAGAATTATGATATTTTATAGATAAATTGTATTTCAAAATGTAATAACTGATAATATGTTTCATTTTATAGTTGATTGGACAAAACCTATCCTGAGTGTTGGAGGAATTCTCGCCTTCCTGATACCGTGTGTTATCGGTGCGGCCTACATGATCAGGAAGTGCAGGTATATAGATTGCAGGTATATAAGGTGCAGGTATATAGATTGCAGGTTTATAAGGTGCAGGTATATAGATTGCAGGTATATAAGGTGCAGGTATAAAGATTGCAGGTATATAAGGTGCAGGTATATAGATTGCAGGTTTATAAGGTGCAGGTATATAGATTGCAGGTATATAAGGTGCAGGTATAAAGATTGCAGGTATATAAGGTGCAGGTATATAGATTGCAGGTTTATAAGGTGCAGGTATATAGATTGCAGGTATATAAGGTGCAGGTATAAAGATTGCAGGTATATAAGGTGCAGGTATAAAGATTGCAGGTATATAAGGTGCAGGTATATAGATTGCAAGTATATAAGGTGCAGGTATATAGATTGCAGGTTTATAAGGTGCAGGTATATAGATTGCAGGTGTATAAGGTGCAGATATATAGATTGCAGGTATATAAGGTGCAGGTATATAGATTGCAGGTATATAAGGTGCAGGTATAAAGATTGCAGGTATATAAGGTGCAGGTATATAGATTGCAGGTTTATAAGGTGCAGGTATATAGATTGCAGGTATATAAGGTGCAGGTATATAGATTGCAGGTATATAAGGTGCAGGTATATAGATTGCAGGTATATAAGGTGCAGGTATAAAGATTGCAGGTATATAAGGTGCAGGTATATAGATTGCAGGTATATAAGGTGTAGGTATATAGATTGCAGGTATATAAGGTGCCGGTATAAAGAATGCAGGAAAGTAAGGTGAAGAAGGTACATAGATTGCAGGTATAAAGATTACAGGTATGTAAGGTGCAGGTATGAAAGGTGCAGGTATATAAGGCACAGGTATAAAGAATGCAGGAAAGTAAGGTGCAGGTATATAAGGCACTGGTAGTAATGAGGAGTAAGGAGTCCCGGGATGCTGCCACCCCATGGGTTAGGTATATATGGTGCAGGTATATAAATTGCAGGTATATAGAATGCAGGTATATATGGTTCAGGTATGTAAAATGCAGGTGTATAAGGTGCAGGTACAGTATATAGAATACAGGTATATAAGGTGCAGGTATATAGAATGCAGGTATGTAAGGTGCAGGTATATAAGGTGCAGGTATATAGAATGCAGGGATATAAGGTGTCTATATAGAATGCAGGTAAATAAGGTGCAGGTATATAGAATTCAGGTATATAAGGTGCAGGTATATAAGGTGCAGGTATATAAATTGCAGGTATATAAGGTGCAGGTATATAGATTGCAGGTATATAAGGTGTCTGTATATAGAATGCAGGTAAATAAGGTGCAGGTATATAAATTGCAGGTATATAGAATACAGGTATATAAGGTGCAGGTATATAAACTGCAGGTATATAAACTGCAGGTATATAAGGTGCAGGTATATAAACTGCAGGTATATAAGGTGCAGGTATATAAGGTGCAGGTATGTTAGTTGCAGGTATATAAGGTGCAGGTATATAAGGTGCAGGTATATAAGGTGCAGGCATATAAGGTGCAGGTATGTTAGTTGCAGGTATATAAGGTGCAGGCATATAAGGTGCAGGTATATAAATTGCAGGTATATAAGGTGCAGGTATATAAGGTGCAGGTATATAAATTGCAGGTATATAAGGTGCAGGTATATAAGGTGCAGGTATATAAGGTGCAGGTATGTTAGTTGCAGGTATATAAGGTGCAGGTATATAAGGTGCAAGTATATAAGGTGCAGGTATATAAATTGCAGGTATATAAGGTGCAGGTATATAAGGTGCAGGTATATAAGGCACTGGTAGTAATGAGGAGTAAGGAGTCCCGGGATGCTGCCACCCCATGGGTTAGGTATATATGGTGCAGGTATATAAATTGCAGGTATATAGAATGCAGGTATATATGGTTCAGGTATGTAAAATGCAGGTATATAAGGTGCAGGTATATAAACTGCAGGTATATAAGGTGCAGGTATATAAGGTGCAGGTATGTTAGTTGCAGGTATATAAGGTGCAGGTATATAAGGTGCAGGCATATAAGGTGCAGGTATGTTAGTTGCAGGTATATAAGGTGCAGGTATATAAGGTGCAGGTATATAAATTGCAGGTATATAAGGTGCAGGTATATAAGGTGCAGGTATATAAATTGCAGGTATATAAGGTGCAGGTATATAAGGTGCAGGTATATAAGGTGCAGGTATGTTAGTTGCAGTTATATAAGGTGCAGGTATATAAGGTGCAGGTATATAAGGTGCAGGTATATAAATTGCAGGTATATAAGGTGCAGGTATATAAGGTGCAGGTATATAAATTGCAGGTATATAAGGTGCAGGTATATAAGGTGCAGGTATATAAGGTGCAGGTATATAAGGTGCAGGTATGTTAGTTGCAAGTATTTTCCTTGTTTATCTTGACACATTGGTATTTTGTACTTTTTTTTTTTTTTATAAGGACTTGTCAGCCATTGTTAGTGAGTACTCTGACTTGGTTTATCTGGGCACTTTCTGGAGCATTGTGACTCTATTTATCTGAGCTCATTAATAATACATATCTGGAGACTCTCTCCGTGTTTATCTCACCACTATGACACTGCTTCTGGGGCACTCTTTATAAGGGACCCCACACATTTTATACGTCCAAATGCAATGGTGTCCGCTCACCTCCGGAGGCAGATCCCCAACACACCTGTGCTGCCACGGACCCGCCGGTCCCACCCTGGCTTCAACAGCGTATAAGAAGGAAGGATTGTCCGGCACCAGGTATGCTCTAAAAGATCACTTTTTATTCATGCCATAGCAAGGAAACAGACATCACAGGACTGTAGTAAACTGACGCGTTTCGCGAAACGCGTCAGTTTACTACAGTCCAGTGATGTCTGTTTCCTTGCTATGGCATGAATAAAAAGTGATCTTTTAGAGCATACCTGGTGCCGGACAATCCTTCCTTCTTCCACACATTTTATAATGAACCCTAATACTGTTTGACCAGATACATTAACAATATTTCTTGGGGCACCTTACACTGGTTTTGGGGTACTTCAGCTTTGTCGAGTATCGTTAACTGAAATCTATTGTACTGATTATACTTACATATATGTATTGTTCTTATACCTATTCTAGATTACAGAAAAAGAAAATATCAACACCGAACTCTTACATAGCGGGGGGCCCCATATGGGTCATTACCACGGATGGGATGATGAATACTCATGTAAGTGAAGGCCTGAGGACATTTATGATATTATTTTATATAGAGTAAAGTATTAGTGGCTTTGTACCCCCAATGGGCAAAGTGGCTTTGTGGCTTAGTGGCTTTGTACCCCCAATATGCCCCCTCCCATAGACTAGCATTGAGGGGGCAGGGCGTGAAGTCATAATTGGGCGGGGCTATGACGTCACAAGCTCCCGGCGCCGGCTCCAGCATTTCGGAACCGTTTGTTCTAAATGCTGAACAGCGGAGTACCCCTTTTATATGAAAAGATGCACCATCTATCCCAGTTTTATCTATACACTACAGATGTTGTCAGTGATTTCCATTGGTGACAGGGCAGACATCTAGGCGGTCGTCCAGTTCTGTCCAGATGCCTCTCTCCAGCATCTCCTCGAATTTGAACTTCACTGTGTCTGTGATGCAGTCTTAGGTTGGTCAGATGCTGTGGTGGTGGTGTGTGTGTGTGTGTGTGTGGGGGGGGGGGGGGGCAGATACACTAAGTCCTTGATGTAGCCCCCACAAAAATAAGTCAGATGGTGTTAGATATGGTGATCGTAGAGGTCAGCACAACATTGGTGAATCGTTGTTTCCAACGCAGCCATTTCAACGTTCCGGTAGAGTATTTATTTAGGTATCCAAATGGAAATGTGGAGATGACTATCCTGATTATAGACTATGTATGGCAGATCTTGGTTTAAGCCATTCCTATAACATCTCCAGGTAGGACTGACCAGTGACAGGATCCTCCATAAAGAGAAGGGATTGTAGACTTTGCGCCTGCAAAAGTTGCCTTATTGCTGAACACCGACCTGTCTGTGATTTCACCCTGTTCGAATTGGCCATACAAGTTAATGCAAATCACAGTGTTTCATTTGTTGTCTGGTTTATCTGTATGGCTTACAACACAGAAATTTTAGTAACACATTCCATACCTTTGTCACGTCAAGCAGGGAATTGTGAGGCCCTGTTTTCACACAGAACACTGTCCCTGCCTACTTGGAAATCTGCCCTAGGTAGCGGACTCTCAACTGGGCGATGGTCCCTGCAATGGACTAAAGAGCAGGGGTGTCAAAAGTCAAAATAGCAAAAAAAAAACAAAACGTAAATGTCAGGGAAACAGGTCAGGTCATAAAGGGTTAACCAAGAGTAATGACAAACAGGGAACCAAGAACATATAACAGCAGGAGTATTGACTACCAGGTAGAAGATGCAGGTAACTTAATTCAGGTCAGAATACAGGTTAAGAATACAGATTTAGGTTCAAACAAGATAAAGTAGAAGTAGTAACACACAAGGCAAGAGGCAAAACAGGAAAAGCAATGGTTTTTGATTTAGGTTCAAACAAGATAAAGTAGAAGTAGTAACACACAAGGCAAGAGGCAAAACAGGAAAAGCAATGGTTCAGAGCTATACCGAGATAATGTGCAAAACACAAGCAAGCATACAAGTCCAGGTACAAACAAAAAGAAGCAAAAGAACTAACAGGAAAGAAGCCAGGTTAAAGGAAAGGTCAGGAAACAAGCCAGGGTAAAAGAAAGGTCAGGAAACAAGCCAGGGTAAAAGAAAGGTCAGGAAACAAGCCAGGGTAAAAGAAAGGTCAGGAAACAAGCCAGGGTAAAAGAAAGATCAGGAAACAAGCCAGGGTAAAAGAAAGGTCGGGAAACAAGCCAGGGTAAAAGAAAGGTCAGGAAACAAGCCAGGGTAAAAGAAAGGTCAGGAAACAAGCCAGGGTAAAAGAAAGATCAGGAAACAAGTCAGGGTAAAAGAAAGGTCAGGAAACAAGCCAGGGTAAAAGAAAGGTCAGGAAACAAGTAAGGGTAAAGGAAATGTTAGGAAACAAGCCAGGGTACAGGAACGGTTAGGATACAAGCCAGACTAAAGGAAAGGTTAGGAAACCAGCCAGGGTACGGGAATGGTCAGGATACAAGCAAGGGTCAAAATAAACAAGAATAAAACAGCAACAAGTGCAGACAAAACTGCAGACAGGACAAGGCTAAAATTAAGAAAAACAGAACTACAAATCAAGATCCCCACCAGAATGCTGAGGAGGAAATGAAATGCCCCACCTCAGCAGCTGATTGGTTCATTGACTGTAACTCCTCAATGACCAGAGAGCAGCATGCACAGCCTGGCAGAGAGCGATTGTTACAAAAGTGGTTTGTGGAATTTGTACTTCCATGATAGTCAGTTTGGTTTACCTGTATGGGGAGAAAAAAAGAGAGACCAGAGAGGGCGCCTCGTGTGATACCGTTGGCTGGTTGAGGGAAAAGGAAGGGAAGTAGGTGCGGGGCTTGCAGGCCCCTTAGGTAGTAACTGCTCACCTTAGAGCAAGTATTAAACTTGCATATCAACCCAATGCACGGGTTACAAAATAGCCGGAGCCGCTGCTGAGCCTGAGGTTACAGGTGAGGTAAAAACCGTCTCCTGGAGAGAGTAGGTGATCATAAAAGAGCAAAAAAGACCTCGCAAATGGCGCTGCTGGTTCCGTGGAGATGTAGGAATAAACCAAAATCCAAGTTGGAATATTGTAAAAGCTTGTGGATTTTATTGCAAATGAATAAAACCAATAAAAGCAATAGCAATAAAAGAGTGATACAAGTTAAGATTACGCGTTTCGGCGGAGCCACCCCCTTCTTCAGATCAGTATGCAGACTATACAAACAGAGATTCTATAAATACTGGAAAAAAGGGCGCCAGGTACATTAGGGGGCGGAGTTATGCAAATTACATACATGTGAAACAATAGGAAAAATTAGGAAAAACCACAGAAACCGAATGTAATCAAAGAATGTACATCTTATATAGGTAACAGTGGGGACCAAATGTTATTAAGACAGGGAATTCAGTGTGTGGCTCAAAGATGAGGCTGCCGATGTCTGGCAGTATCAGGCCACACATCCGGACCTCAGATGAAAACATCCGGGGTCCAGATGTGAGCCAGAACAGCTCTGACAGCGGCCGTGATGTGTAATGCGAGGGCGCGCGTCAGGGGGGAGTTGCCACGGACGCGTTGCTAAGGTGCGTGCGTCACGTGGCTAGTGCGGCCAATCAGGAAGCAGTGATGCCGGAGAGCTGTCAGTGGTATGCTGACAGCTCCGTGCGCTGCATCTAACAGTGTGTAGCTCTGTGTAAGCTGGCGAGAACTGCAGGGGGATGGAAGAGGATATCCAGAAATGATTAAATTGATTTAAATAAGAATGAAGTGTGTTATTTAGGGGAGAGTGATGCATGATACAGGGGGATGGGGATATTAGTCATCACACTCTCCTATTTTCTTTCTTAGTCCTCTCATGCTCCGTATCCCCCCATCCCCCTGTATCATGCATCACTCTCCCCTAAATAACACACTTCATTCTTATTTAAATCAATTTAATCATTTCTGGATATCCTCTTCCATCCCCCTGCAGTTCTCGCCAGCTTACACAGAGCTACACACTGTTAGATGCAGCGCACGGAGCTGTCAGCATACCACTGACAGCTCTCCGGGATCACTGCTTCCTGATTGGCCGCACAAGCCACGTGACGCACGCACCTTAGCAACGCGTCCGTGGCAACTCCCCCCTGACGCGCGCCCTCGCATTACACATCACGGCCGCTGTCAGAGCTGTTCTGGCTCACATCTGGACCCCGGATGTTTTCATCTGAGGTCCGGATGTGTGGCCTGATACTGCCAGACATCGGCAGCCTCATCTTTGAGCCACACATTGAATTCCCTGTCTTAATAACATTTGGTCCCCACTGTTACCTATATAAGATGTACATTCTTTGATTACATTCGGTTTCTGTGGTTTTTCCTAATTTTTCCTATTGTTTCACATGTATGTAATTTGCATAACTCCGCCCCCTAATGTACCTGGCGCCCTTTTTTCCAGTATTTATAGAATCTCTGTTTGTATAGTCTGCATACTGATCTGAAGAAGGGGGTGGCTCCCCCGAAACGCGTAATCTTAACTTGTATCACTCTTTTATTGCTATTGCTTTTATTGGTTTTATTCATTTGCAATAAAATCCACAAGCTTTTACAATATTCCAACTTGGATTTTGGTTTATTCCTACATCTCCACGGAACCAGCAGCGCCATTTGCGAGGTCTTTTTTGCTCTTTTATGATCACCTAGTCAGTTTGGTTTGGCATTTATTTATAGTCACAGCCATTAACAATACCACTGATGTTACTTTAACCACAGACGTTTCCTTTTTGACCCCTCCTTTTCGTATCACCCTGAACGCTGACAGAGCAGGTCAGTGGGGTTGTCCTGATTTTGCATCCCCCCCCCTCTATAACATCCATATGCAGTAATACAATGTCTATACAAGTCAGGACCATCCTAGGGATTCATGTGGTAAATGGTCAAACATCTGGTGGTCATATTAAGTGTATTCCTGTTCACATTCGTAGTGAATGTATTTCTAACCTTCTTTCGTGTTTCCCTCCAATACAGGATCCTGAAAACATTTACGCGAATTCAGAATTTCAGGTACTGTATTACAAGTCGTAATGTTAAAGGGGTTATCCAGGAAAAAACTTTTTTTTATATATATCAACTGGCTCCAGAAAGTTAAACAGATTTGTGAATTACTTCTATTAAAAAAATCTTAATCCTTTCAGTACTTATGAGCTTCTGAAGTTAAGGTTGTTCTTTTCTGTCTAAGTGCTCTCTGATGACACGTGTCTCGGGAACCGCCCAGTTTAGAAGAGGTTTGCTATGGGGATTTGCTTCTAAACTGGGCGGTTCCCGAGACACGTGTCATCAGAGAGCACTTAGACAGAAAAGAACAACCTTAACTTCAGAAACTCCTAAGTATTGAAAGGATTAAGATTTTTTAATAGAAGTCATTTACAAATCTGTTTGACTTTCTGGAGCCAGTTGATATATATATATATATATATATATATATATATATATATAAAAGTTTTTTCCTGGATAACCCCTTTAAGGGAGCCTGTCAGTGTTTCATGCTGCCTGTGGTTTGGACAGCATAAAATAAGAGACAGGTTCCCTTTGGTTGCTATACGTAAAAGTTTATATTTATTTTTGGTATGGAATAATGCAATATACTGTATTCTTCCATAGAGCAGTATAAAAATGTATATCCATGACTCTTCCCATCCCTAACTAACTTAAAGGGGCACTCTGGCCCCAAGACATCTTATCCCCTATCCAAAGGATAGGTGGTAAGATGTCTGATTGCGGGGACCCCCGCAATCTAGCATGCAGCACACACCTGTAAGTACTGCCGGAAGCGATGGAGGTTCTCAGTCTTTTGCCTTCCGACCACGGGGACGGAGTATCGTGACGTCACGACTCCGCCCCCGTGTGGCGTCACGCCCTACCCCCTCAATGGAAGTCTATGGGAGGGGGCGTGACGTCACATGGGGGCAGAGTCGTGACCCCCGCGATCAGACATCTTATCCCCTATATATATCGTTTTTTTTTTTTTTTCAAATCAACTGGTGCCAGAAAGTTAAACAGATTTGTAAATTACTTCTATTTCAAAATCTCAATCCTTCAAGTACTTATCAGCTGCTGTATAATACAGAGGAAGTTCATTTCTTTTTGAATTTATTTTCTGTATGACCACAGTGCTCTCTGCTGACACCTAGTCCATGTAAGGAACTGTCCGGAACAGTAACAATTCCCCATAGCAAACTTCTCCTGTTCTGGACAGTTCCTGACATGAACAGAGGTGTCAGCAGAGAGCACTGTGGACAACAGTCAGAAAAGAAATTCAAAAATAAAAGAACTTCCGCTGGGGCATACAGCAGCTGATAAGTACTGAAAGGATTAAGATTTTTAAATAGAAGTAATTTACAAATCTGTTTGACTTTCTGGCACCAGTTGATTTAAAAAAAAAAAAAATAATGTTTTCCACCGGAGTTCCCCTTTAAGTTAGTTAGGGATGGGAAGAGTCAGAGTGTACAACAAGGGGGTCAGAGGATATCTCAGATGCACCCCAGCCAATCAGCTTTTTGGCACCCCAGGCTAAACAGTAAACGGGGCCAAAAACCCTGCGCTGGCCATAATATAGTGGTGATTTTGGGTAACTGCAGCCCACCTCCCATTTACTTCAATTGGAGCTGAGCTGTGGATAGGCAACTTCAAAGCCCAAAAGTTGCATGAGGCGTCAGTGATCAGTATACGGATTTTACGTAAGTCTTATAGACTTACCTGGGACATGCAGCAAATCTGTACCTTGATCACTGAAGCCTTGTGCAAGTCTCGGAAGTTGGTGTGAAATTTAAAGGAGTACTCCGCCCCTAGACAACTTATCCCCTATGCAAAGGATAGGGGATAAGATGTCTGATCGCGGGGGTCCTGCTGCTGGGGACCCCTGCGATCTCCCTGCTGCACCGGGCGTTCATTTAGAGCGTCGAATGCAGCTCTGAAGGCTTGTAACATCATGGTCACGCCCTGCTTGTGACACCATGGCCATGCCCCCACAATGCAAGCCTATGGGAGGGGGCGTGATGGCCTTAAAAGGGTACTCTGGTGGAAAACCTTTTTTTTTTTTATCAACTGGTGTCAGAAAGTTAAACAGATTTGTAAATTACTTCTATTAAAAAAAAATGTTAATCCTTCCTGTACTTATTACCTGCTGAATACTACAGAGGAAATTATTTTCTTTTTGGAACACAATGCTCTCTGCTGAATCATGAGCACAGTGCTCTCTGCTGACATCTCTGTCCATTTTATGAACTTCCCAGGGCAGCATATGTTTGCTATGGGGATTTCCTTTTACCCTGGACAGTTCCTAAAATGGACAGAGATGTCAGCAGAGAGCACTGTGCTCGTGATGTCAGCAGAGAGCTCTGTGTTTCAAACAGAAAAGAATTTCCACTGAAGTATTCAGCAGCTAAGAAGTACAGGAAGGATTAAGATTTTTTTTTATAGAAGTAATTTACAAATCTGTTTAACTTTCTGGCACCAGTTGATTTAAAAAATAATAATAATAATAATACGTTTTTCACCAGAGTACCCCTTTAAGGAGGTTGCATTGGAGATGATGGAAGGGTGGTGGGATGTTATCTTCTCCTCAGAAGTCCTCATGGAAACCAAATACAATGTAGAGATTTTACGCTGACTGAAGTTCTGACTTATCCAATGTCAATATCTTCTTTGTGCAGAACGAAAGGGATAATGGAGATTTTACGGTTTACGCCAATGTAGGAGAACTAAAAAGAAAGTAAGAGAAAGAAGAAAAAGAAAGCCATACCAACTACTGAGCTCATACCTTGAACCTTTCGGTGGCCTAGTACACAGACAACTATTGTCCCTATAAGGAGGATGAACCTTAACTGTATAAGAGGCTCCATATTGCCTTTAAAGGGGTACTCCGGTGGAAAACTTTTTTTTTTTTTTTTAATCAACTGGCTCCAGAAAGTTAAACAGATTTGTAAATTACTTCTATAAAAAAAAAAAATCTTAATCCTTCCAGTACTTATTAGCTGCTGAATACTACAGAGGAAATTATTTTCTTTTTGGAACACAGAGCTCTCTGCTGACATCGTGAGCACAGTGCTCTCTGCTGACATCTCTGTCCATTTTAGGAACTGTCCAGAGTAGGAGAAAATCCTCACAGCAAACATACGCTGCTCTGGACAGTTCCTAAAAATGGACAGAGGTGTCAGCAGAGAGCACCGTGCTAGTGATGTCAGCAGAGAGCACTGTGTTCCAAAAAGAAAATAATTTCCTCTGTAGTATTCAGCAGCTGATAAGTACTTGAAGGATTAAGATTTTTTTTATAGAAGTAATTTACAAATCTGTTTAACTTTCTGGCACCAGTTGATTTAAAAAAAAAAAAAAAAAAAAAAAGTTTTCCACCGGAGTACCCCTTTAAAACTCTACAATGATGATGACATGGATTACATTGAGTTTCATGCTGCGTTGCTCTTTACTGAAAAATGCCTTAGGGACACTCCTGAAACGCATTGGGATAACGTGATTGAATGTGCCTCCGTTACTATTTAGTTTGGTAATATGGAAAAAGGGCAGTTTACCCCAGGTACTAGGTAGCTACAAGGTCAGAGAACTAGGGATGTTTAATCCCATAGACCCCCTTTGGGGGGTCCAAAAATACCCTTTCTTCCCATATATTATTAGAATAGTATCCCACAAGCTTTATTAATTTTACTAATGTGCTCAAAATGATAATGTGACTTTAAAATGACGCAGCCTTTGCCATTTGATCTTTATCTGTTATATCAATAGACCATAAGGACAACCAGTCCCTTTTAGTATTCAGCTGTTTGAATCAGCGTTTTAGTGTGCCTGCAGTTGCACACTGACAAGTGGCTAGACTGCGCGATTAAAATCTCCCTACACTGCCCCCCTCAACATGTTTCGCTGCCTCAGCAGCTTCGTCAAGAGGTAGCGGGCATATGCCATGTCCTTGTAGGGTGCATGTTCACGTATCTCACAGAGCCCTACGCGTTTCGGGCTCTGGCACCCTTAGTCATGGTATCATTTTTTTAAATTACAAGTGCCCCTTTTTTTTTTCTACTTGAGCCCCTTACCCCCAAAATGTCTGTGCAGCCTAACGAAAACGCGTTTGAGGTGAGAGGTGTCCTTGTAGGGTGAATGTTCATGTATCTCACAGAGCCCTATGCGTTTTGGGCTCTGGCACCCTTAGTCATGGTATCATTTTTTTAAATTACAAGTGCCCCTTTTTTTTTCTATTTGAGCCCCTTACCCCCAAAATGTCTGTGCAGCCTAACGAAAACGCGTTTGAGGTGAGAGGTGTCCTTGTAGGGTGAATGTTCATGTATCTCACAGAGCCCTACGCGTTTTGGGCTCTGGCACCCTTAGTCATGGTATCATTTTTTTAAATTACAAGTGCCCCTTTTTTTTTTCTACTTGAGCCCCTTACCCCCAAAATGTCTGTGCAGCCTAACGGAAACGCGTTTGAGGTGAGAGGTGTCCTTGTAGGGTGAATGTTCATGTATATCACAGAGCCCTACGTGTTTTGGGCTCTGGCACCCTTAGTCATGGTATAATTTTTTTAAATTACAAGTGCCCTTTTTTTTTCTACTTGAGCCCCTTACCCCCAAAATGTCTGTGCAGCCTAACGAAAACGCGTTTGAGGTGAGAGGTGTCCTTGCAGGGTGCATGTTCATGTATCTCACAGAGTCCTACGCGTTTCGGGCTATGGCACCCTTAGTCATGGTATCATTTTTTTAAATTACAAGTGCCCTTTTTTTTTTTCTACTTGAGCCCCTTACCCCCAATATGTCTGTGCAGCCTAACGAAAACGCGTTTGAGGTTTTGAGGTGAGAGGTGTCCTTGTAGGGTGCATGTTCATGTATCTCACATGTCTTTTACTTTGGGTTCTTTTGTACCAGCAGTGGCAGTCACCGTTCCTTCTGTGGAACCACACTAGTATTATATGTGCGTTATTTCTGTGCGTTAGGTACATTTTAATTGTGGTCATATTCTTCTTATTATTTTGCACTTTATTTGAGTTACCATTAAATTGTCATCCATCTTGGCGATACATGTCCCTACATATACCTGCACAATTATGTGACATTTCTACCATTGCCCTCACCCCTTGTTTTTCTGTCTGAGCGTTCTCTTGTACCCACCTATTGTATATATTTTTTTTATTTGTTTTTATGAATTTTTATAATACAATAAAGATTGATTATCTTTTGAATTATGACTGTTTCATTATAGTCTATATCAGTGGTCTTCAACCTGCGGACCTCCAGATGTTGCAAAACTACAACTCCCAGCATGCCCGGACAGCCAACGGCTGTCCGGGCATGCTGGGAGTTGTAGTTTTGCAACATCTGGAGGTCCGCAGGTTGAAGACCACTGGTCTATATTGTTGGTGTTGATGTTTGAGATTGACCATATGATTTAGGCTCTCAGATAGCTACATACTTTTTTGGGTAATTAAAGGGGTACTCTGGCGCTAAGACATCTTATCCCCTATCCAAAGGATAGGGGATAAGATGCCTGATCACGGGGGTCCCGCCGCTGGGGACTCCGGTGATCTTTCACGCAGCACCTTGTTACAATCAGCCCCCCCGAAGCATGTTTGTTCCGGGTCTGATGACTGCCGATCACGGGGCCGGAGTATTGTGAAGTCACGACTCCGACCCTGTGTGACATCATGGCTCCGCCCCCTCAATGCAAGCCTATGGGAGGGGGCTTGACAGAGAAAAGCACTATTTTTTTCTCCCGCTATTCTCGATCCTAAAATAACGGGGTTCACATTCCCGGTAGTGTGAATGTAGCCTAACCCAGATAACCATGGATTCCCCAAGCACATTGGGGGAGATTTATCAAAACATGTGCAAAGGAAAAGTTGTCCAGTTGCCCATAGCAACCAATCAGATCGCTTCTTTCATTTTTAACAAGGCCTCTGGAAAATGAAAGAAGAGATCTGATTGGTTGCTATGGGCAACTGGGCAACTTTTCCTTTGCACAGGTTTTGATAAATCTCCCCCATTGGGCCCTATCATCTGCATGGTTATTCCACATACAGACATTGGGGGAGGATTATCAAATCCTGTCCAGAGGAAAAGTTGCTGAGTTGCCCATAGCAACCAATCAGATCGCTACTTTCATTTTTGAAAAGGCCTCTGAAAAATGAAAGAAGCGATCTGATTGGTTGCTATGGGCAACTGGTCAACTTTTCCTCTGGACGGGTTTTGATAAATCTCCCCCATTGGCTCCACATTTGAGTTTTGATAATAGAATGGAGGTGATATACCGTATTTTTCGCCGTATAAGACGCACTTTTTCTTCCCCAAAACTGGGGGGGGGGAAAAGTTGGTGCGTCTTATACGGCGAATACACCCCTATCGGGTCGGTCCCTGCGGCCATCAACGTCCGGGACCCGCGGCTAATACAGGACATCAGCGATCGCGGTGATAGCCTGTATTAACCCTTCAGACGCGGCGATCAAAACTGACCGCCGCGTCTGAAGCGTAAGTGACACTAACCCGGCTGCTCAGTCGGGCTGTTCGGGACCGCCGCGGTGAAATCACGGCGTCCCGAACAGCTTACAGGACACCGGGAGGGACCTTACCTGCCTCCTCGGTGTCTGCTCCGGGCCGGGATCCCCTGCATGGCCGGCGCTCTCCTTCGACGTCATCCCGTCGTCGCGCACGCCGTCCCGTCATCCAATAGGAGCGGCGTGCGTAGCGGCGCGATGACGGCGACTGAGAGCGTGGATCCCGGGGAAGAAGACGTCTGGAGTGTTGGTGACACCACGGGGACGCGGCGACAGCAATGGAGCGACATCCAGGGCAGCGGTGACAGGTCCAGAGCGGCGGCGACACGTGAGTATTACCTCCTATCCCAGTGGTCTTCAACCTGCGGACCTCCAGATGTTGCAAAACTACAACTCCCAGCATGCCCGGACAGCCGTTGGCTGTCCGGCATGCTGGGAGTTGTAGTTTTGCAACATCTGGAAGTCCGCAGGTTGAAGACCACTGTTGGGTTCAGAATCAATTTTTTCTAGATTTTGCACCTTTAAAATTGGGTGCGTCTTATACGCCGGTGCGTCCTATAGGGCGTAAAATACGGTACCCTACAATGGACTCGATAGATGACGTTTCCTGGACATGAGGTTTCCCAACTTGTTTCGGTGTCTTCTGTTTCCATTAGGCCTTATGACTAAGTCCCTTGTGCCGCAATAACGGGTGGGATGAAGAATTGGGGCAACTTCTGCTTTTTCCTAATATCAATAGTTATAAAAGGAGATAATCTAAGGCTGAGCTGTACGGACACATAGTGAAGGAATATATCATTCAAGATCAAGACAAAGAAGTCTAGGTTTTCTTTCTTCAAGGCGGACAGGTAAAGCTATTTTCACTTTCTGTTTCGCAGTCTGTGCTTTACTAGGGGATCCTTAAAGGGGTACTCCGGTGGAAAACTTTTTTTATTTTTTTATTTAAATCACCTGGTGCCAGAAAGTTAAACAGATTTGTAAATTACTTCTATAAAAAAAATTCTTAATCCTTCCAGTACTTATTGGCGGCTGTATGCTACAGAGGAAATTCTTTTCTTTTTGGATTTCTTTTCTGTCACGACCACAGTGCTCTCTGCTGACACCTCTTTCCATGTCAGGAACTAGTTTGTCCAGAGCAGGAGCAAATCCCCATAGCAAACATATGCTGCTCTGGACAGTTCCTGACATAGGCAGAGGTGTCAGCAGAGAGCACTGTGGTCGTGACAGAAAAGAAATAAAAAAAGAAAGGTATTTTCTCTGTAGCATGCAGCCGCTAATAAGTACTGGAAGGATTAAGAATTTTTAATAGAAGTAATTTACAAATCTGTTTAACTTTCTAGCACCAGTTGATGTAAAATATATATTTTTTCACTTTAAAGGGGTACTCCAGCGCTAAGACATCTTATCCCCTATCCAAAGGATAGGGTATAAGATACCTGATCGTGGGGGTCCCGTCGCTGGGGACCCCCTGTGATCTTCCACGGCGTACCCCGTTAGAGTCAGTCCATGGAGAGTGTTTGCTCCGGGTCTGATGACTGGCGATCACGGGGACGGAGCGTTGTAACGTCACAGCTCCGCCCCTGTGTGGCGTCGCGCTCCGCCCCCTCAATGCAAGCCTATGGGAGGGGGCGTGACAGCTCCGCCCCTGTGTGACGTCACGATGCTCCGTCCACGTTGTCGAGATGGACTCAGCCTGAGGACCTCCAGCGGTTCCGGAAGCCGCTAAAGGTGGGTGCTGCATGGTAGATCCCGGGGGTCCCCAGCAGCGGACCCCGGCGACCTGACATCTTATCCCCTATACTTTGATAGGGGATAAGATGTCTAGGGGCGGAGTACCCCTTTAAAGGAAATCTGTCATCAGTATCACCCGCACTAACCTGTCATACAGGCGTGTAGTGCCGGTGATACTGATCAAAATGATACTTACAATGCCCTGAATGGCTCAGCCGTTGCGCTGTTTTTCTTTTTATGCAAATGAGGTCCCCGGGCACAAGCCGAGTTAGGACCGGAGCTCCGGGCACCCCACTTGATCTTCTACTGGGCGGGTGCTCCGCCAGCTGATCAATCTGCATGGCCTCCCTCCCTGCTCTCGCGGCCGGTTTTCGCCATGGCGCATGCGCCGCTTCCAGAGTACACCCGGAAGCGGCGTCAGTTTCAGCCATGCATGAGGGTGAAGGAGGCTGAAACTGGTGCTGATTCTGGGTGTATTCTGGAAGTGGCGCATGCGCAGTGGCGAAAACCTGCCGTGTATTTATCCAACCAATCCTCCAACTCCCGGAATGTTGCACCATATACTATACCAGCGTTTCCCAAACAACGAGCCTCTAGCCGTTGCAAAACTACAGCTCCCGGCATTCCCAAACAGCCAACGGCTATCATCACGCCCCCTCCCATAGACTTGCAGTGAGGGGGCGGGGCTATGACATCACGAGCTCCCGGCGCCGGCTCCAGCATTCGGCATTCAGAACAGTTTGTGGGGGTTTGGGGGGGGGGGGGGGGGGGGGGTTCCAGGTCTTTTTTCATTGATGACTTATCTTTTCCCATACACAGTGAACAGAGCCTGAAGCAGACAGCGCCATTCGTTGTATAGTGGCCGTGCTGGGTTACTGCAGCTCAACTGCCATTCACTTCAACAACATCTAGGGAAAAATCTTTAACTCTAAAAACTCGATCCTAAATGGGTATGAAATACTGGATTGTTTGTCCAGTACATGCAGTATAAGCATATGAAACACCAGAATTTACAACTTCTACATGCAGTATAAAAAAAAAAAAAAAAAGGAAGGAGAGCAGGAAATTGCGCAATAATTTAGAAGTTTTTTGTCTGATTCATTTCCAAATTTCTTGAAGAGACAATAACTCAAGACACACAAATAATTTATCTGTTTATTAATATATAATGGGGTGAAACAAATTAGCTTAAAGGGGTACTCCGCTGTTCAGTGTTTCGAACAAACTGTTCCAAATGCTGGAACCGGCACCGGGAGCTCATGATGACATAGCCCCACCCCCTCAATGCAAGTCTATGGGAGGGGGTGTGACGCTGTCAAGCCCCCTCGCATAGATTTGCATCGAGGGGGCGGGGCGTGATATAATGAGGGGGAGGGGCCATGACATCACAAGCACCTGACGCCGACTACAGCGTTCGGAACACTGAGCAGCGGCGTACTCCCGTGGAAAACTTTTTTTTCAGCACTTTTTAGGGGCTAAATACTACAGAGGAAATGCTTTACTTTTTAGATTTCTCTGATGTCATGACCACAGTGCTCTCTGCTGACCTCTGCTGTCCATTTTTGGAACTGTCCAGAGAAGAATAGGTTTGCTATGGGGATTTTCTCCTTCTCTGGACAGTTCCAAAAATGGACAGCAGAGGTCAGCAGAGAGCACTGTGGTCATGACATCAGAGAAATCTAAAAAGTAAAGCATTTCCTCTGTAGTATATAGCCCCTAAAAAGTACTGGAAGGATTAAGATTTTTTAATAGAAGTAATTTACAAATCTGTTTAACTTTCTGGCACCAGTTGATTTAAAAAAAGTTTTCAATGGGAGTAACGCTTTAATTGGAGAAGAAGAGGTGCTCGAAGGGTGATCATCCTCTGCTCTACAGTATTCAAAGGGATGGAGGACCCAGCTCGTTTTAAAGGGGTATTCCAGGAAAAAAACTTTTTTTTTTAAGTATCAATTGGCTCCGGAAAGTTAAACAGATTTGTAAATTACTTCTATTAAAAAATCTTAATCCTTTCAGTACTTATGAGCTTCTGAAGTTAAGGTTGTTCTTTTCTGTCTAAGTCTTCTCTGATGACACCTGTCTTGGGAACCGCCCAGTTTAGAAGCATATCCCCATAGCAAACCTCTTCTAAACTGGGCGGTTCCCAAGACAGGTGTCATCAGAGAGCACTTAGACAGAAAAGAACAACCTTAACTTCAGAAGCTCATAAGTACTGAAAGGATTAAGATTTTTTAATAGAAGTAATTTACAAATCAGTTTAACTTTCTGGAGCCAGTTGATATATAAAAAAAAGCTTTTTCCTGGAATACCCCTTTAACTATCTTCTTCCTCACTTCTATAACTGATGATCTGACAAGGAAATAACAAAAAAATAAATATAAAGGTTAAAGGATGGAAGACAATCATCTCCATGGGGTAAGGCAGCTGTCAATGTTTCTGTGGTAGTAAAACTACCTAATGTGTTTCCAATTCTTGGGAACAGTTGGGACATGTACAATATGGAGACAGAGGGACCTGTGCTATATGGAGATAGAGGTGTGGTGGCCCAGAATGGGAGGTGTTACCCCGTGCTCCTGTTGTCCTGTTAGGTAGCCTCCTTCAGTGTCCCCAAGACGCCCCATTGCAAAAATGTTTTACCATGTAAAGTGTTATAAAATGTAATTTTGCTTTAAGAGTTATGCCATGTGATAAGTCATGTGATTGTTACCCATTAGGTACCAGTGACCAGGTGACCCCAAGAGTGACCTATGGGCTCCCTGCTAGTCTCCCCCATATAAGCCCTGGGTGGAGCTTCTCTCTCTTCCTGCTGAGGTCCAGTGCAGTCTTGTCTAGTGTGTGTGTCCAGAGTGTTGGAGACCTCAAAGTCCAGTCCTGCAGCCACCATCAAGTCAAGTAAGATAAAGTCACAGCTTAATGAGTCAAGTCAGTCCCTGTCATCTGTCAATTCAGCGTGGTCTGCATTCAATTGTCCAGTCCTACTACAAGTCCCAGCAAGCCCTTGGGGTCTCTGCGTCACTGGTCACCTCCTTGGGCCCTGGCTGAACTGTATAGACTTTACCACCTGTCTTCCCTCAGTAAAGCTACCGTTGTCCGTAACCACTCCCTGACATCACGAATACAAAGGGTTAATGCCATCTGCCTGTAGGGTAACAACATCTGCCCTGCACCACACACCCCGCAGGACTTGACTTTGAGGTCTCCAACACTCTGGACGACTGCACTAGACCTCAGCAGGAAGAGAGAGAAGCTCCACCCCGGGCTTATATGGGGAGACTAGCAGGGAGCCCATAGGTCACCCCTGGGATCACATGGTCACTGGGGCCTCCTGGGTAACAATCACATGACATAACTCTTAAAGATACAACACATTTTACAATACAATACACTGCAGAACATATGTACAGGGGGAAAGAGGTGCAAGGGGCCCTGGAACACTGAAGGAGGCTGCCTGACAGGACAGCAAGGGTACGGGGCAACATCTCCCGTACTGGGCCACCACACTACAATTATCGCTCCTGCAGTATGTATACGACTTTGATTTATAATTGGTGGCAATAATGTTGTTCACTGATGTGTTTGTGATTTTAGAGACCGTAACCTGTTCACAACTTCACTTTGGGACCAATGGCGGACGACTGTCTACACTATAAAGCAATAATACTGATTCTCCCCTTACTATGGACAGGTATGTACAGAGACATGGAAAGGCGAGTCTTAACTCTTTATACATTTATTTACTCTTATTTTCTTGCCTAGACGTCAGCTCCCAGTTTCCCGGATTCAGTTTCACGGCTCCAAGAGATGTCGTAGTCCAGACGGGACTCTGTGTGCACATCCCATGCACCTTCAAACGTCCGACAATATATAATAATATCCAACCTCGGGATATCAAGGGAATCTGGTTTAGGGGAAATTTTTTGGAAATGAAACCTGTGGCTTTTAGGAGTAGTTCTGAACCTCTGAATAAAAAGGAGCGGTTCTTCCTTACGGGAGATGTCTCACAAGGCGATTGTTCTCTGATGATCAACGACGCAGGACCACAAGATGACGACTATTATACTTTTAGAGTTGAAAACAATGTAAACCAGGGACATACCTTCAATGACTTCAGAACCTTAGTGAGGGTGTTAGGTGAGTACACTGTCTTTTACCATTTTCACACTCTCTTCTTATATTGTTGACTCGTCAGGACACTCAACTATAAACTCTTAAAGGGGTTGCCTGTGGCCTTCTAATAAAACACCATTGCATTGGCCTTTGTAGAATTATAATTTTTTGATCTATACACAATTTTAAATTTTATTTACAGAGTCTCCCCTCTGCCTGTGATTTCCTTATCATCTGTGATGTCACCTTCGCTTTCACTTTCTGTTTCTTACAGTAAATTTGAGGTCACAGAATGAGCCACTAGGTGGGAAGGGCCAGGAATCCCTCCCATGAGCTGGCTGTAATTCAGCATAGATTGTAGCCCCACCCCTGAAGGCGGACTTAAAGGGATACTACGCCCCTAGACATCTTATCCCCTATCCAAAGGATAAGGGATAAGATGTCTGATCGTGGGAGTCCCACCACTGGGGACCCCCGCGATCTCTCCAGCAGCACCCCCTATCATCTGGTGCACGAAGGTCTATGGGAGGGGGCATCCCCAGGTAATTTAATGAGTATCGGTCATATCCCACAAAAAAAAATTCTATTTTACTTAGTACCTTATCCTGATCATGTACATACAATTTAATGTGTCTAGCACCTATATTTTTCTCACAAATATATTCTTTCTGTTTCTCACTTGGTTTGTCATCCTGTGCTTTGGAGTGGGCGTGTCCTCGCTCTGCATGACTCATCTTCCTCCCTGAGTCTGCTGTGCTGGGTCTCTTTGACCAATCACTGCAGGCTGCTATGTAACCCCCTCCTCTCTGTTTTCATGCTGCAGTCTGATAGGACAGGAGTGAGCACAGAAGAGTGCCATGATTTCTATAAAAAGGATCTATATTTTCCTACAGAGTATATTATAAATGTTTGTTTTGCTAAGATGTACAACATATAAAAAGTTTTTGAATCTGATAGTTCCCATTTAAGCCCTGTCCCTATACACACATACATATATATATATATATATATATATTTTTTTTTTTTTTTTTCTTTTTTCTTTTCTTTTTTTTAATTTATACTTTTCAATAGACATTCATAGAAAAAACAAACAAAATGATAAGGTATTAGAAACACCGTGATACATGTATTACTCTCTTTGATAGAACTGTTGGAGACTCCGGTGATTTCTCCTGTCGGAAGGATTACTGCCGGCCAGGTGGTAACACTAAGTTGTGCAAGTCCCGGGAGATGTTCTGGAAAACCTCCGCTAATCTCATGGGAATAAACGCTAAAATGAAAACCGAAAAAATGTTTGTGATAAGTCATGAAGATGGGACCACCACATATCTTTCCGACATCTCCTTTGTTCCATCGATCGAAGATGATCAACTTTTACTCACTTGTACAGTTACCTTTGAAAATAATGTGACTACAAGTAGCAGCATTTCATTGAGTGTAAAAGGTGCGTTTTTTTTTTAGCACATAAAAGTACAAAAGGTATGTGACTATCATCATGTTATGGAAGTGTTTCTCCACTGGTGTGCTTCCAGCCATTGCAAAACTACAACTCCCAGCATGCCCAGACAGCCATCGGCTGTCTGGGCATGCTGGGAGTTGTAGTCTTGACACAACTGGAGGAACACTGGTTGGGAATCACTGTGTTAAAGAAACATAGGTCTATGTATGAGCTGTATATACAAGACGGTAGGAGTTTTGTCGTCAATAATATCTGCAAAGTTGATTGATATTGTATTGTGTTCCAAGTTCTTGCCCGTGATTGTGGTTATTACTGCACTCATATTTGTATTTCTTGTCTTCTATTGACTTGTCCTATGATGCCTAACCTCTACTTGTAACCTGACTACCCTTTGCCTCACAATTTTGTACTTCGCTGTCTTCTTGGTTTCTGGTTTTTGGCCTGCCCGGTTTAACCTTTAATTGCTTAATTGCTAATTTGGTAAAATGTGGCCAAATTGTTGTTGTTGACTAGGACTGATTGACTATTCTACATTTTGTTCGGCGTAGGGACCGTCACCCAGTTGGGGGCTGCCGTTTAGGGTGAATTGTCCATGTAGGTAGGGACAGTGGTTTGAGCAAGTGTCTGTTACCTACCCCGAACGTGACATTGGGCTAGCTAATAGTAGAGTAGCAGTAGTGACTGTTAAAGTAGTCAAAGATGTAAAAGTATTTTAAGAATAGGACTGGCTGTAGTAGTAGTCTAGTAGCAGTAGGAGTCTACAGTCGTGGCCAACAAACCAAGAGCAATTTGGTTAAGACCAATGCTTTTTCCAGCACGATGCGGCATCATGTCACAAAAGTGATAAAATTTGCCCGGAACACTACACAGATTTCAATCCCACTGAGATCTAGTGGTTAATTCTCAAAAAGTGGGTGGACATACAAAAACATTTAAAAAAAAAAAAGCAGATAAAATCCAAGCACTCCTAAGGTAAGTATGGGTTGGCTTTAGTCAGGACTTGCCCCAGAAGCTTGTATCCAACATGACAGGGAGGACTGCAGAAGTCTTGGGGGAAAAAAAGATTCAGGACTGGAAATAATGAGTCTGTTCATAGAGATTATGTATTTGTAAAAATACAAAAGTAATAAAAAAAACTTATGAAATGCCTATAATTGTACTTCAGTAACCATGGAAACATCTGACTAAACAATCTAAAACACTAAAACCGTAAAGAGCGAAAACCAAAATTTTTGTCGGTCTCAAAACTTTTGGCCACGGCTGTAGTAGTTGCAGTAGTTCTCTAATAATAGTAATATTTGTAACCTTGTAACAGTAGTTTAGAACTTGTAGTAGTCTATTAGTCACCATAAAACCATCATTTGTGCTCTTTCCATAGATGCCCCTTGTAAGGATGTTCCTATGCCCGGTGAGTTTACAAATGTGGCAAGAAGTATTGTTGTATTGGTAGGTGCCTTAGTATGATAACAATTGTTAATGGTTGTTGTAGCAGTAATGGAGTAATATGGTAGTGATGGAAATAGCTGTAGTGGCAGTCGATTAGTTATATACCTAGTAGTCTAAGAAGACTAGTAGTAGTAGTAGTCTTTTAAAAGTAGTACTAACCTGTGATTAGCAGCTGTAGTTGTATATTAGTAGATATAACAAGAACAACAACAACAGTCAATTAGTTATAGCAAGTATTAGCAACCAAATTGAAAAAGTATAAGCAGTGGTAGAAGTAAACTAATTGAAACCATAGTGGCAATAGTAGTAGTAACCTGATTAAAACAGTAGTAGTAGCAGTAACTTTATTGAAACAGTAATAGCATTGGTAGTAGTAGTAAGCTGATTAAAACAGTAGTAGTAGTAGTAGCAGTAACTTTATTGAAACAGTAATAGCATTGGTAGTAGTAGTAAGCTGATTAAACAGTAGTATCAATAGAAGTAGTAACATAATTGAAACTGCAGTGGCAGTAGTAGTATTAACCTGAATAAAACAGTAGTAGTAGTCGAAGTATTAGCAGCAGTAACCTTATTGAAACAGTGGAAGCATTGGTAGTATTAGTAGTAGTAACCTGATTAAAACAGTAGTAGTAGTAACTAAATTACAAGAGTAGAATCAATAGTACTAGTAACCTAATTAAAACAGTACTAGAAATAGTAGTAGTAGTAACCTGATTAAAACAGTAGTAGTAGTAGTAGTGGTAACCTGAAGTAATCAGTAGTAAAAGTAATGGTAGTAACCAAATTAAAAGAGTAGTAGCAGTAGAAGTAGTAACCTAATAAAAACCGTAGGAGCAGTAGTAATAGTAAAAACAGTAGTAGCAGTAGAAAGAATAGCAGTAGTCGTAGTAGTAGTAGGAGTAATCTGATTAAAACAGTATTAGTTGTAACTTTAGATGCCTTCAGATATACTACTGTAGTTCCATAAGTAACTAAATATGTCACTGTCTCAGAACCTTCAAGGACTCTATATATAGAACAATACAAATCCTGTAAAATAGTGGAGGAAATACATGGTTAGTATCATCCAATAGCAGACTGTAGAAAAAAACAAAAAAAAAAACTCTACCTATTAGGTATACATGAAGCATAGGTGATATATTTTACCCATAAGCCCTTTTTTTCTGCCCAGGGACTATATGCCTCAGTATAATACTGTAATAAGTTATTCTAGTAGTCTAGTAGTGGGGGTTCTAGTTTTTCCAGTCAATGACCTGTAGATCTACTGATGATAGAAGTCACAAGTATCTCTATAGCTTGCAGGTCTTTGGATTCCAACGTCATTGCTGGGATGGTTGCTGGTAACGTGGTCATCCTGGTCCTGATTATTTTGGGGACTTGCTGCTTTCTGAAGAGACACGTGGAGAAAAGACCACCAGGTAATGTAAACTCTGCCGTCATCCGGAATACCCCATAACAACTAATAGTTGGTATAAAGCTAGAACACATATCAAACGTGATCGAATGACCTGAGGCCATGTGGTCAATATGAGGCACTCTCACACTGCCTGGTCTAAGCTTACACTTTTAAAGTACTAAATAGTTGTGAATAAAATCTGTTTCACCACTAGGGTGGAGCAATACAGTAAGGAATTGTTTGCCTCATTTATGGGGCAGTTAGCCTCAGCCTTATGTCTTTTTTTGCCTACATATTAGGGTATTTGGATGATGGACTCTTGTCTTTTTATCAACCATATTCAATGGGGTTTTGGGGGTGTCCACCTGTATCCTTGTGGTTCCTTACCCTTGTTACCTATTTGCGCTCGGCAGGCCGATCCCGAGCCTCCACTATCTGGGAGCTGGGGTACATATCTGTGTGGAGTCCCATTGGGAACATCTCTGAATGATTAATAAGACTGGCACAAAGCAACTTGAAACAAACTTTGCATTTCATAAAGGAAACCATACATAACAACAGTAAGATATAGTATAGCACAAAAAACAGACAAATGCAATGTGTATATAGGTCTAACCCACCCACAATAACACCTGCGGCCCACTCTAATCATTGCCCTAGCAGCTGTTTGGTACCTTAAGTTGGTGCACATTTAATAGATGGGGCCCTTACAAAGTCCTGCTCCACAGTGTTACTTGAAGTAGGCTAAAAACTCTCAAAATGTCTACAAACGGATCTCGAGGTCTTTTTATTGGTATGTGAATTCAAGGTGCCCTATTGTGGGGCAGGAAAGAAGCAATTAAAGCTTACCCTTGCACAGGCTGCGCTAGCATATTCCTCTCAGCCACTACAGCACTATTGGGGCCAGAACCTGGTAAGCTGCTTCCTCTCTCTTTTCTGGCTCTGCTGGAACTGAAGAAAAATCCAAGATGGCCACTAGCACATGTGTACAAAACTCCTCCTTCCCCAACTTTAATCACTGCTCAGTTAATTTGCCTTTTGCAATTCGTCACCTACTGGACACTTCATATAACTGCAGGATACACAAAAAAATCCCAAGAGGTTACAATTATAAACTATGTAATGTAGCACATCCAAAATGTATTCAGAATAATTGAATTTTGTTAATTTGTGTGACTTTTTCTATAAGACCTTTGTATACTAATGCGAAGACGTCGCATGTGCTTTACTTTCTAGGGAATCAATCTCAAAGCCAAGATTCTAGAAAACAGCGAACAGAAAGTACTTATCAGGTATAATAACTGTAAAATAACAAACATTTTTACATAATAATCAAATATTTATTACATTTAAAGTTTTTTTTTCCATCTGATTCAGAGTTCTCTTGCTTCCTTTTTTTCCTTGGAAACTTAATGGGGTACTCTGGCGGAAAACATCTTATTACCTATCCAAAACATAGGGGATAAGATACCTGATCTTGGGGGTCCCACCGCTGCGGACCACCACGAACTCCGAGCCAGCAGCGGCGGCATCTGGAACATGGAAGCTTGGAGCTTCCATGTTCGGGACATGACGCTACGCCCCCTCCATTCATGTCTATAGGACGGGGCGTGACGGATACTTAGTAGCCGTTACGCCTCCTCCAATAGACATGAATGGAGGGGGCGTAGCGGCTGTAGTCACCAGTCATTCGACACAGAGAGGGGTACGCTCTGTGCATGGATGACCGGGGTGCCACGTCAGAGATCCTTTGGATAGGGGATAAGATGTTTTTCACCAAAGTACCCCTTTAAAGCGAAATGAATTTGTTAAAATGTGACGTCTTATACTGTATTTACCTACGATATAAGAGGAACGATGTTACATATGGAATCGGACACTAGTCATGTGATCAAGTAGAGCAGCGTTGCCCAACCAAAGTGCACAGCATGCCGGAAGTCGTAGTTTTGCAACACCCACTGGTTGGGAGACACTAATATAGAGTTAGGCCCCCGTTACAAGCAGGGATTTTTGCGGCATTGCAGTGGCCAGCGGCCCCGACTCATCAGTGGAACCACTCGGAAATGCATAATTTCCATAGACGGCAATGCATTTCTGAGCAGATTCCGCAGAAAGAATTGACATGTCAGAGGACGGAATTTTAATTTTGAGCACTGAATTTTTCCTCCGGATTCTGCTTTGAAATTCCGCCCTGTAACTGGGGACTAACGCTATACTAAAGAAAAATATTTATAAATTAATCATCTCATAATTTTTAATTAGAGGACGGCATTATTCTTCTGAAGTTCAATCATTCTGCTACCTACAATGCTGTCCTGAGTCATTCAAACTTACCAAAGTTGTCCTAAGTGTACACCAACATCTATATGGCCTCTAAAAACCCAAAAAAGTTATACAAAAAGAAAGGCTGTTAGGCATATTGCAGCTACATAGCCCATTGTCACTCAAAAGACATTGGGAAATACTACAGCATGTTTCTTGTGGCCACCAGAAGCTTCATCAGGGGCTTTACATAGGAGTATCTTCTATATTGCATACAGTAAGATGACCCACAGTGGGGTGGAGTCTAATCCTGTCTCTTTTTATGAACTTATCTCTTGAAGGGCTTAATAGGACAGAAGAACGACATCTACTACAGCATAAGGACCCAATGAAGATACAGGGAGATATATTGTAAATAGATCACGGGATACAATCCCATCAAAAATAAAATCGTTACATTTCAAATGTTATCCCTGTTATTTCATGAACCTGTTATATAGTGTAAAAAATGTTGCCGACATACAGTATATCTAATTATATAACTAAAATAATACTGAAGGACTCCAGAGGAATAGTGGAAAACGTGGGTTGCGTTTCTTCCATCTTAAGCATCATGGCTGCCGAAAAATGAGTACAAATCTCATTAAAAATATATATTTTGTTTCCTACATTTTTTTCCATCCCTACTGTATCTTTTTTTTTTTTTCTGGTAACCTACAAAATTTAATTGAAAAATAAAAAAGCTAACTCCATCCCTATTTTGGATAAGTAAAAAAAATGAATAAAAACCATCTGCAAAAACGCCAATGTTGAAACCCACATGGCTTTTTTTTTTTGGGGGGGGGGGGGGGGGGGGCATTTTTTCACTCCCATAGACTACTATGGGAGAAAAATGCCAAGATTTTGCTGAATAAACCCCAAAGTCTCAACAAGATGTCGTTTTTGAAAAACTGCCAGGGTGCCAAAATAGCTGAAAAATTACAAAAGGATTAAGAAAAAATAAAAAAAAAGAAACGCAAAACTGAAAAATGGCAAGTGGATATGGCATTTTGCAGTTCCCTATTGATCTGCAGCTAACATCTGGTCGCTGCGTTTTTTCACACAAAAAATGCTGTGCGGCAGAATAAGCTTTTTTGGGGCATTTTTGGGTGAAAAACCTTAGTGGAATTCCAGCCTTACCCCTATAGTGCCTGATTAACTAGCAAAACTGTTTAACCCCTTAACGACGCCGGATGTAAATGTACGTCCTGGTGATTTGGTACTTAACGCACCAGGATGTACATTTACGTCCTATACATAACCGCGAGCATCGGAGCGATGCTTGGGTCATGCATAGCAGGTCCCGGCTGCTGATAGCAGCCAGGGACCCACCGGTAATGGCGGACATCCGCGATCGCGCGGATGTCCGCCATTAACCCCTCAGATGCCGTGATCAAAACAGTAGTAGCAGTAGAAGTAGTAACCTAATAAAAACCATAGGAGCAGTAGTAATAGTAAAAACAGTAGTAGCAGTAGAAAGAATAGCAGAAGTCGTAGTAGTAGTAGGAGTAATCTGATTAAAACAGTATTAGTTGTAACTTTAGATGCCTTCAGATATACTACTGTAGTTCCATAAGTAACTAAATATGTCACTGTCTCAGAACCTTCAAGGACTCTAGAAAATCCCAACTCGCCCAAAAAGTTTATAGAACAATACAAATCCTGTAAAATAGTGGAGGAAATACATGGTTAGTATCATCCAATAGCAGACTGTATAAAAAAAAAAAACTCTACCTATTAGGTATACATGAAACATAGGTGATATATTTTACCCATAAGCCCTTTTTTTCTGCCCTGGGACTATATGCCTCTGTATAATACTGTAATGAGTTATTCTAGTAGTCTAATAGTGGGGGTTCTAGTTTTTCCAGTCAATGACCTGTAGATCTACTGATGATAGAAGTCACAGGTATCTCTATAGCTTGCAGGTCTTTGGATTCCAACGTCATTGCTGGGATGGTTGCTGGTAACGTGGTCATCCTGGTCCTGATTATTTTGGGGACTTGCTGCTTTCTGAAGAGACACGTGGAGAAAAGACCACCAGGTAATGTAAACTCTGCCGTCATCCGGAATACCCCATAACAACTAATAGTTGGTATAAAGCTAGAACACATATCAAACGTGATCGAATGACCTGAGGCCATGTGGTCAATATGAGGCACTCTCACACTGCCTGGTCTAAGCTTACACTTTTAAAGTACTAGATAGTTGTGAATAAAATCTGTTTCACCACTAGGATGGAGCAATACAGTAAGGAATTGTTTGCCTCATTTATGGGGCAGTTGGCCTCAGCCTTATGTCTTTTTTTGCCTACATATTAGGGTATTTGGATGATGGACTCTTGTCTTTTTATCAACCATATTCAATGGGGTTTTGGGGGTGTCCACCTGTATCCCTGTGGTTCCTTACCCTTGTTACATATTTGCGCTCGGCAGGCCGATCCCGAGCCTCCACTATCTGGGAGCTGGGGTACATATCTGTGTGGAGTTCCATTGGGAACATCTCTGAATGATTAATAAGACTGGCACAAAGCTAACTTGAAACAAACTTTGCATTTCATAAAGGAAACCATACATAACAACAGTAAGATATAGTATAGCACAAAAAAACAGACAAATGCAAGGTGCCCTATTGTGGGGCAGGAAAGAAGCAATTAAAGCTTACCCTTGCACAGGCTGCGCTAGCATATTCCTCTCAGCCACTACAGCTCTATTGGGGCCAGATCCTGGTAAGCTGCTTCCTCTCTCTTTTCTGGCTCTGCTGGAACTGAAGACAAATCCAAGATGGCCACTAGCACATGTGTACAAAACTCCTCCTTCCCCAACTTTAATCACTGCTCAGTTAATTTGCCTTTTGCAATTCGTCACCTACTGGACACTTCATATAACTGCAGGATACACAAAAAAATCCCAAGAGGTTACTTTTATAAACTATGTAATGTAGCACATCCAAAATATATTCAGAATAATAGAATTTTTTAATTTGTGTGACTTTTTCTATAAGACCTTTGTATACTAATGCGAAGACGTGGCATGTACTTTACTTTCTAGGGAATCAATCTCAAAGCCAAGATTCTAGAAAACAGCGAACAGAAAATACTTATCAGGTATAATAACTGTAAAATAACAAACATTTTTACATAATAATCAAATATTTATTACATTTAAAGTTTTTTTTTTCATCTGATTCAGAGTTCTCTTGCTTCCTTTTTTTCCTTGGAAACTTAATGGGGTACTCTGGCGGAAAACATCTTATCCCCTATCCAAAGCATAGGGGATAAGATGCCTGATCTTGGGGGTCCCACCGCTGGGGACCACCACGAACTCCGAGCCAGCAGCGGCGGCATCTGGAACATGGAAGCTTGGAGCTTCCATGTTCGGGACACGACGCTACGCCCCCTCCATTCATGTCTATAGGACGGGGCGTGACGGATACTTAGTAGCCGTTACGCCTCCTCCAATAGACATGAATGGAGGGGGCGTAGCGGCTGTAGTCACCAGTCATTCGACACAGAGAGGGGTACGCTCTGTGCATGGATGACAGGGGTGCCACGTCAGAGATCCTTTGGATAGGGGATAAGATGTTTTTCACCAAAGTACCCCTTTAAAGCGAAATGAATTTGTTAAAATGTGACGTCTTATACTGTATTTACCTACGATATAAGAGGAACGATGTTACATATGGAATCGGACACTAGTCATGTGATCAAGTAGAGCAGCGTTGCCCAACCAAAGTGCACAGCATGCCGGAAGTCGTAGTTTTGCAACACCCACTGGTTGGGAGACACTAATATAGAGTTAGGCCCCCGTTACAAGCAGGGATTTTTGCGGCATTGCAGTGGCCAGCGGCCCCGACTCATCAGTGGAACCACTCGGAAATGCATAATTTCCATAGACGGCAATGCATTTCTGAGCAGATTCCGCAGAAAGAATTGACATGTCAGAGGACGGAATTTTAATTTTGAGCACTGAATTTTTCCTCCGGATTCTGCTTTGAAATTCCGCCCTGTAACTGGGGACTAACGCTATACTAAAGAAAAATATTTATAAATTAATCATCTCATAATTTTTAATTAGAGGACGGCATTATTCTTCTGAAGTTCAATCATTCTGCTACCTACAATGCTGTCCTGAGTCATTCAAACTTACCAAAGTTGTCCTAAGTGTACACCAACATCTATATGGCCTCTAAAAACCCAAAAAAGTTATACAAAAAGAAAGGCTGTTAGGCATATTGCAGCTACATAGCCCATTGTCACTCAAAAGACATTGGGAAATACTACAGCATGTTTCTTGTGGCCACCAGAAGCTTCATCAGGGGCTTTACATAGGAGTATCTTCTATATTGCATACAGTAAGATGACCCACAGTGGGGTGGAGTCTAATCCTGTCTCTTTTTATGAACTTATCTCTTGAAGGGCTTAATAGGACAGAAGAACGACATCTACTACAGCATAAGGACCCAATGAAGATACAGGGAGATATATTGTAAATAGATCACGGGATACAATCCCATCAAAAATAAAATCGTTACATTTCAAATGTTATCCCTGTTATTTCATGAACCTGTTATATAGTGTAAAAAATGTTGCCGACATACAGTATATCTAATTATATAACTAAAATAATACTGAAGGACTCCAGAGGAATAGTGGAAAACGTGGGTTGCGTTTCTTCCATCTTAAGCATCATGGCTGCCGAAAAATGAGTACAAATGTCATTAAAAATATATATTTTGTTTCCTACATTTTTTTCCATCCCTACTGTATCTTTTTTTTTTTTTCTGGTAACCTACAAAATTTAATTGAAAAATAAAAAAGCTAACTCCATCCCTATTTTGGATAAGTAAAAAAAATGAATAAAAACCATCTGCAAAAACGCCAATGTTGAAACCCACATGGCTTTTTTTTTTGGGGGGGGGGGGGGGGGGGGGGGGCATTTTTTCACTCCCATAGACTACTATGGGAGAAAAATGCCAAGATTTTGCTGAATAAACCCCAAAGTCTCAACAAGATGTCGTTTTTGAAAAACTGCCAGGGTGCCAAAATAGCTGAAAAATTACAAAAGGATTAAGAAAAAATAAAAAAAAAGAAACGCAAAACTGAAAAATGGCAAGTGGATATGGCATTTTGCAGTTCCCTATTGATCTGCAGCTAACATCTGGCCGCTGCGTTTTTTCACACAAAAAATGCTGTGCGGCAGAATAAGCTTTTTTGGGGCATTTTTGGGTGAAAAACCTTAGTGGAATTCCAGCCTTACCCCTATAGTGCCTGATTAACTAGCAAAACTGTTTAACCCCTTAACGACGCCGGATGTAAATGTACGTCCTGGTGATTTGGTACTTAACGCACCAGGATGTACATTTACGTCCTATACATAACCGCGAGCATCGGAGCGATGCTTGGGTCATGCATAGCAGGTCCCGGCTGCTGATAGCAGCCAGGGACCCACCGGTAATGGCGGACATCCGCGATCGCGCGGATGTCCGCCATTAACCCCTCAGATGCCGTGATCAAAACAGTAGTAGCAGTAGAAGTAGTAACCTAATAAAAACCATAGGAGCAGTAGTAATAGTAAAAACAGTAGTAGCAGTAGAAAGAATAGCAGAAGTCGTAGTAGTAGTAGGAGTAATCTGATTAAAACAGTATTAGTTGTAACTTTAGATGCCTTCAGATATACTACTGTAGTTCCATAAGTAACTAAATATGTCACTGTCTCAGAACCTTCAAGGACTCTAGAAAATCCCAACTCGCCCAAAAAGTTTATAGAACAATACAAATCCTGTAAAATAGTGGAGGAAATACATGGTTAGTATCATCCAATAGCAGACTGTATAAAAAAAAAAAACTCTACCTATTAGGTATACATGAAACATAGGTGATATATTTTACCCATAAGCCCTTTTTTTCTGCCCTGGGACTATATGCCTCTGTATAATACTGTAATGAGTTATTCTAGTAGTCTAATAGTGGGGGTTCTAGTTTTTCCAGTCAATGACCTGTAGATCTACTGATGATAGAAGTCACAGGTATCTCTATAGCTTGCAGGTCTTTGGATTCCAACGTCATTGCTGGGATGGTTGCTGGTAACGTGGTCATCCTGGTCCTGATTATTTTGGGGACTTGCTGCTTTCTGAAGAGACACGTGGAGAAAAGACCACCAGGTAATGTAAACTCTGCCGTCATCCGGAATACCCCATAACAACTAATAGTTGGTATAAAGCTAGAACACATATCAAACGTGATCGAATGACCTGAGGCCATGTGGTCAATATGAGGCACTCTCACACTGCCTGGTCTAAGCTTACACTTTTAAAGTACTAGATAGTTGTGAATAAAATCTGTTTCACCACTAGGATGGAGCAATACAGTAAGGAATTGTTTGCCTCATTTATGGGGCAGTTGGCCTCAGCCTTATGTCTTTTTTTGCCTACATATTAGGGTATTTGGATGATGGACTCTTGTCTTTTTATCAACCATATTCAATGGGGTTTTGGGGGTGTCCACCTGTATCCTTGTGGTTCCTTACCCTTGTTACATATTTGCGCTCGGCAGGCCGATCCCGAGCCTCCACTATCTGGGAGCTGGGGTACATATCTGTGTGGAGTTCCATTGGGAACATCTCTGAATGATTAATAAGACTGGCACAAAGCTAACTTGAAACAAACTTTGCATTTCATAAAGGAAACCATACATAACAACAGTAAGATATAGTATAGCACAAAAAAACAGACAAATGCAAGGTGCCCTATTGTGGGGCAGGAAAGAAGCAATTAAAGCTTACCCTTGCACAGGCTGCGCTAGCATATTCCTCTCAGCCACTACAGCACTATTGGGGCCAGATCCTGGTAAGCTGCTTCCTCTCTCTTTTCTGGCTCTGCTGGAACTGAAGACAAATCCAAGATGGCCACTAGCACATGTGTACAAAACTCCTCCTTCCCCAACTTTAATCACTGCTCAGTTAATTTGCCTTTTGCAATTCGTCACCTACTGGACACTTCATATAACTGCAGGATACACAAAAAAATCCCAAGAGGTTACAATTATAAACTATGTAATGCAGCACATCCAAAATATATTCAGAATAATAGAATTTTTTAATTTGTGTGACTTTTTCTATAAGACCTTTGTATACTAATGCGAAGACGTGGCATGTACTTTACTTTCTAGGGAATCAATCTCAAAGCCAAGATTCTAGAAAACAGCGAACAGAAAGTACTTATCAGGTATAATAACTGTAAAATAACAATCATTTTTACATAATAATCAAATATTTATTACATTTAAAGTTTTTTTTTCCATCTGATTCAGAGTTCTCTTGCTTCCTTTTTTTCCTTGGAAACTTAATGGGGTACTCTGGCGGAAAACATCTTATTACCTATCCAAAACATAGGGGATAAGATACCTGATCTTGGGGGTCCCACCGCTGCGGACCACCACGAACTCCGAGCCAGCAGCGGCGGCATCTGGAACATGGAAGCTTGGAGCTTCCATGTTCGGGACATGACGCTACGCCCCCTCCATTCATGTCTATAGGACGGGGCGTGACGGATACTTAGTAGCCGTTACGCCTCCTCCAATAGACATGAATGGAGGGGGCGTAGCGGCTGTAGTCACCAGTCATTCGACACAGAGAGGGGTACACTCTGTGCATGGATGACCGGGGTGCCACGTCAGAGATCCTTTGGATAGGGGATAAGATGTTTTTCACCAAAGTACCCCTTTAAAGCGAAATGAATTTGTTAAAATGTGACGTCTTATACTGTATGTACCTACGATATAAGAGGAACGATGTTACATATGGAATCGGACACTAGTCATGTGATCAAGTAGAGCAGCGTTGCCCAACCAAAGTGCACAGCATGCCGGAAGTCGTAGTTTTGCAACACCCACTGGTTGGGAGACACTAATATAGAGTTAGGCCCCCGTTACAAGCAGGGATTTTTGCGGCATTGCAGTGGCCAGCGGCCCCGACTCATCAGTGGAACCACTCGGAAATGCATAATTTCCATAGACGGCAATGCATTTCTGAGCAGATTCCGCAGAAAGAATTGACATGTCAGAGGACGGAATTTTAATTTTGAGCACTGAATTTTTCCTCCGGATTCTGCTTTGAAATTCCGCCCTGTAACTGGGGACTAACGCTATACTAAAGAAAAATATTTATAAATTAATCATCTCATAATTTTTAATTAGAGGACGGCATTATTCTTCTGAAGTTCAATCATTCTGCTACCTACAATGCTGTCCTGAGTCATTCAAACCTACCAAAGTTGTCCTAAGTGTACACCAACATCTATATGGCCTCTAAAAACCCAAAAAAGTTATACAAAAAGAAAGGCTGTTAGGCATATTGCAGCTACATAGCCCATTGTCACTCAAAAGACATTGGGAAATACTACAGCATGTTTCTTGTGGCCACCAGAAGCTTCATCAGGGGCTTTACATAGGAGTATCTTCTATATTGCATACAGTAAGATGACCCACAGTGGGGTGGAGTCTAATCCTGTCTCTTTTTATGAACTTATCTCTTAAAGGGCTTAATAGGACAGAAGAACGACATCTACTACAGCATAAGGACCCAATGAAGATACAGGGAGATATATTGTAAATAGATCACGGGATACAATCCCATCAAAAATAAAATCGTTACATTTCAAATGTTATCCCTGTTATTTCATGAACCTGTTATATAGTGTAAAAAATGTTGCCGACATACAGTATATCTAATTATGTAACTAAAATAATACTGAAGGACTCCAGAGGAATAGTGGAAAACGTGGGTTGCGTTTCTTCCATCTTAAGCATCATGGCTGCCGAAAAATGAGTACAAATGTCATTTAAAATATATATTTTGTTTCCTACATTTTTTTCCATCCCTACTGTATCTTTTTTTTTTTTTCTGGTAACCTACAAAATTTAATTGAAAAATAAAAAAGCTAACTCCATCCCTATTTTGGATAAGTAAAAAAAATGAATAAAAACCATCTGCAAAAACGCCAATGTTGAAACCCACATGGCTTTTTTTTTTGGGGGGGGGGGGGGGGCATTTTTTCACTCCCATAGACTACTATGGGAGAAAAATGCCAAGATTTTGCTGAATAAACCCCAAAGTCTCAACAAGATGTCGTTTTTGAAAAACTGCCAGGGTGCCAAAATAGCTGAAAAATTACAAAAGGATTAAGAAAAAATAAAAAAAAAGAAACGCAAAACTGAAAAATGGCAAGTGGATATGGCATTTTGCAGTTCCCTATTGATCTGCAGCTAACATCTGGCCGCTGCGTTTTTTCACACAAAAAATGCTGTGCGGCAGAATAAGCTTTTTTGGGGCATTTTTGGGTGAAAAACCTTAGTGGAATTCCAGCCTTACCCCTATAGTGCCTGATTAACTAGCAAAACTGTTTAACCCCTTAACGACGCCGGATGTAAATGTACGTCCTGGTGATTTGGTACTTAACGCACCAGGACGTACATTTACGTCCTATACATAACCGCGAGCATCGGAGCGATGCTTGGGTCATGCACGGCAGGTCCCGGCTGCTGATAGCAGCCAGGGACCCACCGGTAATGGCGGACATCCGCGATCGTGCGGATGTCCGCCATTAACCCCTCAGATGCCGTGATCAAAACAGATCACGGCATCTGCAGCATTGCGGACACTAAAATGGATGATCGGATCGCCCGCAGCGCTGCCATGGCGATCCGATCATCCAGCATGGCAGCCGGAGGTCCCCTCACCTGCCTCCGCTGCCTTCCACGGGTCTTCTGCTCTGGTCTGCGATCGAGAAGACCAGAGCAGAAGATCAACGATAATACTGATCAGTGCTATGTCCTATGCATAGCACTGAACAGTATTAGCAATTGAATGATTGCCATAAATAGTCCCCTACCTGCTTCCTCGGCATCCGATTGGCGATTGACTTTTCCATGTCTGAGCTCCAGGCAGGAGAAGTCGAGCCCTGATAACACTGATCATCCGCATGTAGTTCTATGCCGATGCTTAGTGCTAGGAATCAATGTAATGCATCTTATCGCCACTAGAGGGGGTTATAACATAGCAAAAGAAAAAAAAAAAGTTACTTATGATTAATTAACCCCTTCCCTGATAAAAGTAAGAATCACCCCCCTTTTCCCATTAAAAAGAAAAAAAAAACACCTGTGTAAATAAAAATAAACATATGTGGTATCACCGTGTACGGAAATGTCCGAACTATAAAAATATATTGTTAATTAAACCGCACGGTCAATGATCAAAAAGTCCGATCAAAACAAAAATGGTGCGGACAAAGACTTCAGATTATGGTGCAAAAAAAAGATTTTTTCCTAGAGGTACGACAAAATCAAACCTATATAAGTAGGGTATCACTTTAACCGTATGGACCTACAGAATAAAGATAAGGTGTAATTTTTACGAAAAAATGCTTTGTGTAGAAACTGAAGCCACCAAAATTTACAAATTGCATTTTTTCTTCCATTTTGTTGCACAATTAATTTTTTTTCCATTTCATTGGATTTTTTGGTAAAATGGATAATGTCACTGCAGACTAGAATTGGTGGTGCAAAAAATAAGCAATAATATAGAATTTTAGGTGCAAAATTAAAAAGGGTTATGATTTTTTAAAGGTAAGGAGGAAATAAATGCAAAAATGGAAAAACCCTGTGTCCTTAAAGGGTTAAAGGGGTACTCCGCCCTTAGAAATCTTATCCCCTATCCAAAGGATCGTGGGGGTCCTGCCGCTGGGGACCCCCGTGCTCTTGCACACAGCACCCCGTTACAATCAGTCCCCGGAGCATGTTTGCTCCGGGTCTGATGACTGGCGATTACGGGGCCGGAGCATTATGACATCACGGTCCCGCCCCCTCAATGCAAGCCTATGGGAGGGGGCATCACGCTCCGCCCCCTCAATGCAAGCCTATAGGAGGGGTCGTGTCACGCCCCCTCCCATGGGCTTGCATTGAGGGGGCGGAGCGTGACGTCACACGGGGGCATTGCCGTGATGTCACAATGCTCCGGCCCCGTAATCGCCAGTCATCAGACCCGGAGCAAACATGCTCCGGGGACTGATTGTAACAGGGTGCTGTGTGCAAGATCACGGGGGTCCCCAGTGGCGGGACCCCCGCAATCAGGCATCTTATCCCCTATCCTATGGATAAGATGCCTGATTGGATAAGATGCCCATAGGGGATAAGATGCCTGATTGCGGGGGGTCCCGCTGCTGGGGACCCCCGTGATCTTGCATGCAGCACCCCTTTACCATCAATCCCTGGAGCATGTTTGCTTCAGGTCTGATGACTGGCGATCACGGGGTCGGAGCATTGTGATGTCACGGCTCTGCCTTGGTGGGACATCATGCTCCGCCACCTCAATGCAAGCCTATGGGAGGGGGTGTTACAGCTGCCACGCCCCCTCCCATAGGCTTGCATTGAGGGGCGGAGCCGTGACATCACAATGTTCCGGCCCTGTGATTGCCAGTCATCAGACCCGGAGCGAACATGCTCCGGGGACTGATTGTAACGGGGTGCTGCGTGCAAGATCACGGGGGTCCCCAGCGGCGGACATCCGGGACCTGGGGACGTGACGTCACGCCACACCCCCTCCATTCATGTCTATGGGAGGGGGCGTGATGGTTGTGGGCACACCCTTTGTGGGCACACCCTTTGTAGGATTTTCAGAGTAAAGTGGATAGTTGGTAGGGTTTTTTTTTGATTTTTTTGTCTGAAATTCTGGCGCAGAACACATGAAACACAAATAACGCTACAAAATCTACTTGGAAAAGCCTTAGTAAATGAGGCCCAATGAGTAAGAATCTCTGTGGAATTTCAAAACTCTATAGGGGATATTTATCAAAATCTGTCCAGAGAAAAAGTTTTATTTTATAGGTTAAGCGGTGTTGGATAACTAGCTGATCAGCAGGGAGACCCAGGGGGGTCGGGCCCCAAAAATCAACTAGTTTTCTTTTCTTTCTTTTTTTTAAATAAAAAATAAAATAGATAACAAGGATTTTCCGGTTGTTTTTATTATAATAACGTTTCTGTTTTACAGCATCCATTGCTATGCAGTGGCTAGCCCTCACACCCTTATTATTACTTCAGTACCTAACACCATCAGGGGTACAAGGAAGAGTTGAGTAATGGCAGGCATCAAGCATGGCATCATTAGCCTGGGAAGTCTATGGCCTTTTGCATCCTGGTAGTACTAAGCTACTGCTGCTTGGTTTCTATATGGCTGGTTATTGAAAACAGGAGGAGTCCATGTTTATTATAATGAATAAATACAGCAGCCTAGTATTACCATGGTGGGGAGCTTCATGGATTTTTGACCCTTCCCATCTTAATAACACCAGCCTGCTGCCTCCCCAGACATAAAGCATTATTTCAGGGGTAATAATAGTAAGAATTAATAATTAAATGTTATTGCTAGCTGAAGTAATTTATTGCTCAGTTGCATACTTATTTCTCCTCTGTGTAGTGTTGCCTCTGCTTGCTGGTACAGGGTTTCCTGAGCAACAGCAGACTGTTTCTCGCCGGTATAAGAAGCGCTGTGAGAGCGTGAAACAGTCTGTCCCGGTTACGTCCCCCACTTCCACACCTACACCTGCTTGACATGTCCGGCACTTCTGAATAAAGATCCGTTGGATAATGAGTGCAGTCCTGTCTTCTTTTCTGTTTAATTGATCCTTGCTGCCGGATCTATGCACCACCGCTACCAACGTTAGACTTGGGGTCTTCTGTGCTCTCCACTGCAATACATGTTTAGTCCTAGTCCTGTTCGTGCTGGACCATCTGTTTCCTTTTATTGACTATATACTGTACTAATGCCAACTCCTACCACCATACCACCAGGAATATCAGACGCTGCCAAGATCCAGTGTATTAATTGAACATTATTTATTAAATAAAAATATACTAACACAAAACTTGTTAGGCAGCATAGATTCCCCGGGTCAAGCGCAGAGTGTCCAGCCGATTAACAGTAAGATGGGAATGCATAAAGCATGCCTGACTTACTGTCCTTGAGCTATGCTAATAGAATAGGGCACCATGGAAAGGATATCTGGAAAAGTCTTGAAAAGGAGAGAGGAAGGTTTGAATTATGGAGAATATACATTGGCTTTATTTATAAGGTTGGCAGAGTTGCTCGGCCCAGGGAATCATTAACAGTAAGCTAGAGATGCATGACGTATCCCAAGCTTACAGATCCTGCTTATCGTTCCATGGCTCCCAATGCTTATATAGGGCATTTTATAGTCTATGTAGGTCTGTTAGCCCATTCAATTACAATCTCTCAGTTGCATAAGGGTATGTCGTTAGAGGGATTGAAGACTTTCTCCCTGACTAGGTAGGTGCACTTGGGTCTGGCCAACCAAGCAGACTAAACTCTCTTGACTGACTCGCACTCATTGAATATCTATGTGAGCCTGTTTTAGTAAAGCTGGATTTAGTCTTTTCAGATACTATTACATGGGATACACTTGATGTTACCTGCAGCTTCCTCTGTTACTAGCTTGGAACTTGTGGCTTACTATAGTGCCGCTCCACGATTTGGGAATCACTTGGGCTCTGATTTCGAACGTGTGACTCACTCTGGCAGTGGAAACATCGTATCCAACTTGGCTGCACTGACATTTTGTCTCTCTGTCCCTCAACATGATGGCATCTTGTGAAGTTCCTCCTTTGAAATCTACCAAATATAGACTACCTCTTTTTTGACATGAACTCAGAGTGAAATGTGTGCTACAATATGACAGTCACTGGTACACTTTAGCAGTGCAGGGGCGATACTTAAAGCCAAGAAGTACTAAAAGATTAAAAGCTAAATCAGCTGATAGCTTGTCGGGTAAACACTATGTAGAGAGAAAAGAAGGGACGACCATGCCCCCTCAATGCAAGTCTATACAACCAAAGACTGGTCCTTAAGGAATTCCAACCCCAAGCGATAAAGGGTTAGAGGGTACAGACCTTAAAGGGGTACTCTGTCCCAAGACATCTTATCCCCTATCCAAAGGATAGGGGATAAGATATCTGATCGCGGGGATCCCGCCGATGGGTACTCCCATGATACCCCTGATGCACCCGGCATACCTTTAGAGCGTTGGGTGCAGGGTGTCACGCCCCCTCCCATAGACGTGCATTGAGGGGGTGTGGCTGTGTCATCACCGCCAGGGCGTGACCGCGACGTCACGTGCCTCTGCCCCACATTGCCAGTCATCTGGCATGGAGCGAAGTTCGCTTCATGCACCTGATGTCTGGGGTGCCGCATCGAGATTGCAGGGGTCCCCAGCTGCAGGACCCCCGTAATCAGACATCTTATCCCGTATCCTTTGGACCCCCATCTAGGGGCAGAATACCTCTTTAAATGAGGAGAATGTGAGTGAGGAGACTGGAGGACTGACTGATAAGTGGTAAGATGAGGTGGTGCAATGTGGTAAGATAAATATGCCAACTCCTCCACCGTGCCTGTTGTTTGGTCTGGTAGTAAACTACCATGAAATAGAGCAAAAAAGGAAAGGAAAAAAAAGCAGAAGAGGAGGAGGGTAACACAGTTTGAAGGAAGTTACTTGTGAATTAGTCTTAGTTTGTTGCACACTGACTAGAAGTTCCAGGGTTAAACAGGACAGAAGAAGTCATACAAGGAACGGTGATCGGATTTGCTCGTTCTTACTTCGGCAGGTAAGACGTTGAAGTTTGTTCCCTCTGAGAACAGAGAGAAGCAGCAAAAAAAGGGAATTGTGCATAAAACCTGGATGGACATAGACATTGGAAGGAGAGAACGACTGATGTGGATGGAGTCCTCCAGGGACATGAGCTGGTGGTAGGTTAAAACTAACTAAAAGATAGACAGAAGCACATGAACATGGTGAACTAAAAATATAAAAGAGAGCGCTCCATAGCGTAAAACCGACTGGGTAGGTATTGGTAGAAGGATTCTTTTTAAAGCCTCTTACCCCAGGTGGTTGTGTGAGCTCACACACAACAATGGACAGCGTGTAAGGATTGTTAGAGCCCAATCTGCAGCCTCCCAACCAAGTAGATAGCGACAAATGGACTTCAAAGGTGTGGTGGGTCTTTTGCGGCGCTGACTCAGAACAGGCACATCAGGTGAGTATGAAAGGTTTATTAAAATGCAACGCGTTTCACCGCACATGGGCGGCTTCATGCCTGATGAAGCCGCCCATGTGCGGTGAAACGCGTTGCATTTTAATAAACCTTTCATACTCACCTGATGTGCCTATTCCGAGTCAGCGCCGCAAAAGACCCACCACACCTTTGAAGTCCATGTGTCGCTATGAACATGGTGAAGGAAGACAGTGAAACAGTTAAAGGGGTACTCCGGTGGAAAACTTTTTTTTTTTTTTTAAATCAACTGGTGCCAGAAAGTTAAACAGATTTGTAAATTACTTCTATTACAAAATCTTTATCCTTCCAGTACTTTTTAGCAGCTGTATGCTAGAAAGGAAATTCTTTTCTTTTTGAATTTCTTTTTTGTCTTGTCCACAGTGCTCTCTGCTGACACCTCTGTCCGTGTCAGTAACTGTCCAGAGCAGCATAGGTTTGCAATGGGGATTTTCTCCTTCTCTGGACATGGACAGTTCCTGATACGGGCATCAGGTGTCAGCAGAGAGCACTGTGGACAAGACAAAAAATAAATTAAAAAAGAATAGAATTTCCTCTGTAGCATACAGCTGGTAAAAAGTACTGGAAGGGTAAAGATTTTTTAATAGAAGCCATTTACAAATCTGTTTAAGTTTCTGGCACCAGTTGATTAAAAAAAAAGTTTTCCACCGGAGTACCCCTTTAAGGTATACCTCCAATAATGGTTCCAGCAGCATATATGTGTTTACATTTTGCAGCAACTCTGGAGTCGAGACTTTCCCTGAGACCATCAATTGGGGTAAGTCTAGGGCTCTGAAGTTGTCGCAAAATTTAAACGCCTATCCTGCTGCTGTGACCATCATCGGAGGAACGCTTTAACCATATTCCCTATGCTTGAGCGAGTGAAGTATTAAAGGGTTACTCCACTGCCCCAGCGCCCGGAACATTTTGTTCCGAACGCTGGGTGCAGTCAGCGAGGGTCGTGACGTCATGCACATGCCCCCAAGTAACGTCATGCCACGCCCCCTCAATGCAAGTCTATTGGAGGGGGCGTGGCAGCTGCCACGCCCCCTCCCATAGAATTGCATTGAGGGGGCGTGACGTGACGTCACTAGGGTGTGTGTGCATGACGTCACGACCCTCGCTGATTGCACCCAGCGTTCGGAACAAAATGTTCCGGACGCTTGGGCAGTGGAGTACCCCTTTAAGGAATTTCTGTTCATACATTTCCTTTGCGCTACCTGTACGTACTTTACATGATCCACCCTCCTGACCAAAAAATATATTTTTACTTTATACCAGTTGATGGTATTATAAATCTCATTTGTGTTTTATGCATATATTATCCTGAAAATTACATTGATGAAGCTGTAATATTATGTATTATCATAGAAGTCTACCAAATTTTTTGTTGGATTATTGTTGCATACCGGGTATGGTCGCTATTTTGGATTATATCATTAAGATTGGCACCACTTATAAAGTACAATTTATAGAAGTTGTCCTAGAATTACCACTTATCTTTAATCTGTATAGTACTTGGTTAAATAAGTGATCAAAAGATTTTTGCAACATTTTTGCTTTACTGGAGTCCCTGCTCCTGATTGTACTGTCCGCAGCAGTCTATACAGTTGGCCTAGGCCAATGTTTCCCAACCAGTGTGCCTCCAGCTGTTTCAAAACAACAATCTTAAAGGGGTATTCCGCCCCTAGACATCTTATCCCCTATCCAAAGGATAGGGGATAAGATGTCAGATCGCCGCGGTCCCGCTGCTCTGCACGTAATGATGGGCGGTACAGGGGCCGGAGCATCGTTTCGTCACGGCTCCGCTCCTCGTGATGTCACGGCCCGCCCCTTTCAATACAAGTCTATGGGAGGGGGCGTGGCGGTCGTTACGCCCCCTCCCATAGACTTGCATTAAGGGGACGGGCCGTGATGTCACGAGGGGCGGCGCCATGACGTCACGCTGCTCCGTCCCCCGTATCGCCCGTCATTACGCACAGAGCGATCTCGCTCTGTGCTGTAATGATAGCGCGGTGCCGCAGCGGCGATCCCCGGGGTCCCCAGCAGCGGGACCGGAGCGATCTAACATCTTATCCCCTATCCTTTGGATAGGGGATACGATGTCTAGGGGCGGAATACCCCTTTAAGTATGGCCGGACAGACTTTGGTGGGGAAACACTGGTCTAGGGTGGCATAGAAACTAAATAATGGAGCTGGGACTCCTGTCAATGACAGAAGTCCCTGCTCCTGTAGGTACTAAGTGATGAGGCATGCACTGTATGCCTGACAGCTCAGTTATCATTAGCTGGGCCTGGTGCAGAGCAGAACATAGAGAATAAGTGGCAGCATAAGCACTTACCTCTGGGTGGCCACACACATTAGCCCAGACTAATAAATTGTAATAATATACACATCAAATGTTAACTACTTATGCAGTATATTTTATTTATTTAATTTTTTTTTTGCCAGTCCTTGTCCAGGAGCATGGACTGCTGTCTTAGTCTGAATCTAATCCCAAAAAAATTTGGATTAAGACTAATCCGATTTTTTATTTTTATTTTTTATTTTTTTTATTTAGTGGTGTTCCAGTCCTATTAAAATAGAATTCAAGGGAAAAGGCAAGAAAAAATAAATTAAAGAATTGACTTTCCATCAAAAGACTTAATAAATATATCAACTCCATGCTGGGGTTTGTGTCCGTGGTGATGAAACTTGAAAGTTTTTCTGTGCGCGGATACAGGAGGGATCTCTCTTCTTCCTATTTTTAACAGATTTTCACAGTAAAAAAAATATCTCGGTATGGGTTTTGCACAATCTCAGACCGACAAGACTAATCAGGACATCCTGCTCTGTGCACTCACTATAGACCATAAAACACGTCTATATGAGGGCAGCGAGGAAATATCGGGTTTACAGGGGCACTGCTGCTGAATGGACAGGAAAAGAACGACCACAAGCGATGCACATGACTAAAGTATAATAATAGACAACGCGTTTCAGCACAAACCTGTGTCTTCCTCTGGTTCACAAGTTTAGCTGATGTAGAGTCCTGAAAGGGTTTCTCCACCATAAGGTGATTTTAGTACGTACCTGGCAGACAGTAATGGACATGATTAGGAAGGATCTGCGCTTGTCTTGGGGATAAATGGCTATGTTGTGAGATTACCATAATACTGTGGATAGCTTTTTGCGAATTGGTATTTCCTGTTTGACTTTTCTTTTTTTGACTACAAATCCCACAATTCCATCTTCCTCCCTCCCACACATCAGCCACCCCACCCATTGAAACATAAATGAGCTGCATCCATTCAAAAGACCTGTAGTTTTCAATCAGGGTGCCTACAGCTGTTGCATTAGTTGCAGATTGATCACTCTCCCACCAAGCGATGGCTCCACCCATTGAAGCAGACAGGCTCCCTGTCATCAGCTGACTAGTGATGTCATGTCTCGGCCACACTGCAACCTGGGAAAAATCTGAGACAACAGTCATTTTGTATGCTATTAAAAATAAATATTGGGGTGAAAATCACAGAAGAATTGTGAGAAAACCGTCACACACATGTACAGACACTATATTATGGACTACACTAACTTTATAGCCCCTGTAGCATAGTCAAATAAAAAAAAAAACCTGGAATACTTCTTTAACTATGTGCCTGTGCATCTAGGGGAGCATCAATACTGGATTCATGGAGTTCCAGTATCGAGAAACACTTTGCAACATTTTGGTGGACCGTCCCCTTTAGTGACTTCTCTGCAGATGGGAATACATGACAGGGAAGTCTAAATCCATGGTACTCTGCTGCTTAGCATCTTATCCTCTATCCAAAGGATATTCATGCAACCATCGCAATAACCTGCACCGTATGTACATTTAACCTTAAAGGGGTACTCCGCTGCCTCAGCGCTCGGAACATTTTGTTCCGAACGCTTGAAGCGGGCGGCGGCGGTTATGGCGTCTCCGGCCATGCCCCCTTCCATAGACTTGCATTGAGGGGGCGTGGCATGACATCACGAGGGGTTGTGGTGATGTCACGATGGGGCGTTGCTGTGATGTCACAACCCCTGCCGCCCACACCCAGCATTCTAAATGAACGCCAGGTGCTGCACAGATATCCTTTTGGATAGGGGATAAGATGTCTAGGGGCGGATTACCCCTTTAATGGCTATTCTATGCATTTATCCGTTATGTACCTAGTGTCCTTGTGCTGTCCTTGTAATGCTGGGTGCCCCAGAATGAGGAATCTCCGCCCTGACTAATAGATGAGGATTCTAAATGAGCCGCCCACTATATTATCTGAGTGTTATCTAACAGAGTATTCTATACCAGACAACTTCTTCCCCTTCCTATAACATTTACATTCTATATAGATCAAAATATCTTTCTAAGGCTGGGGTCACACCACGTTTTGTTAACTACGGTTCCTGTATACGGCTGGGAGGAGGGGGGCGGGGCTTAAACACGGCGCCCGCACTCAGCCGTATTCGGGAACGGTATTTAATGCATGTCTATGAGCCGACCGGAATGAACCGCAGCCTCCGGTCGGCTTCGTTTTCGGCCGTATGCGGATTCCTGACCCCAGGCAAAAACGCGGTCAACCACGTTTTTGCCTGCGGTCGGGAAACCGCATACAGCCGAAAACAAAGCCGACGGGAGGTTGCGGTTCATTCCGGTCGGCTCATAGACATGCATTAAATACTGTTCCCGAATACGGCTGATTGCACCGCGATTAAGCCCCGCCCCCTCCTTCCAGCCGTATACGGGAACCGCAGTTAACAAAACGTGGTGTGAACCCAGCCTAAGATTTATCAGTGCACCATGCAATAGGCATTCCCCCGACTCCTGCTAAATGCCTTGTGACATCTCCATCTTTTCACTAGCAAAAACATTTGATGTAAGCGTCTTCTGAGAAACTGTATCCACACTGAAGACTACGATCTGTACATATCTGCGATGAGGCAATATAGTCCTCAAAATATAGAATAGAGAAATAACAGAAAGGAGAAGCTGGTGATGAATGATGAGGATTTAGACGACCACAATAATATTACCAGAGGTATAAGGTGAAGATCCTTGGCCCTAATGCTAAATTGATACCAGGGTCTCCACTTACCATGTGCCTTTAACCCCTTAAGGACCGGGGTTTTTTCCGTTTTTGCATTTTCGTTTTTTGCTCATTGCCTTTAAAAAAATCATAACTCTTTCAATTTTGCGCCGCGATCGGCGCTGCGCGCTATTAGAGGCGGGTCCCGGCTTCACTATGACGCCGGGCCCGCCGTGATATGACGCGGGGTTACTGTGTAACCCCACGTTATATCAGGAGAGCAGGACCAAGAGCGTACCTGTACGCCCTTGGTCCTTAAGGGGTTAAAGGGGTACTCCGGTGCTTACACATCTTATCCCCTATCCTATCCCCACCCCGTGTGACGTCACGCTCCGCCCCTCAATGCAAGCCTACGGGAGGGGGCGTGATTACGCCCCCTCCCGTAGGCTTGCATTGAGGGGCGGAGCGTGACGTCACACGGGGACGGAGGCGTGACGTCACACGCCGCCAGCCCTGCGGTCGCCGGTAATCAGACCCGGAGCGAACACGCTCCGGGCACTGATTACAAACGGGGTGCCGCGTGCATGATCCCGGGCGTCCCCAGCTGCGGGCTCCCGCGATCAGGCATCTTATCCCCTATCCTTTGGATAGGGGATAAGATGTGTAAGCACCGGAGTACCCCTTTGAAGGGGTACTACCGTGCTGAAAACTTATCCCCTATCTAAAGGATAGGGGATAAGTTGCCTGATCGCGCGGGGTCCCGCCGCTGGGGACCCCCGCAATCCTGCACGCAGCACCCTGCTCTCATCAGGCCCCGTCGCAAACATCGCTGACCGATAATACTGGTCAGTGCTATGCCCTATGCATAGCACTGAACAGTATTAGCAATCAAAGGAGTGCTATAGATAGTCTTCTATGGGGACTATTAAAGTGTAAAAAAAAAAAAGTAAAAAAATTTAAAATAAAAAAGTAAATAAATTTGAAAAATCCCCTCCCCCAATAAAAAAGTAAAACGTCCATTTTTCCCATTTTACCCCCAAAAAAGCGTTAAAAAAATTTATACACATATTTGGTATCACCGCATGCGTAAAAGTCTGAACTATTAAAATATATTGTTAATTATTGTATACAGTAAACAGCGTAAACATAAAAACATTTAAAATGTCCAAAATTGCTGCTTTTTTTTGGCACATTTTATTCCCAAAAAAATTAATAAAAAATTTATAAAAAGTTAAACCTAAGCAAAAATGGCACTGATAAAAACTAAAGATCATGGCGCAAAAAATGAGCCCTCATTTCGCCCCATATACAGAAAAATGAGAAAGTTATAGGTGGTCAAAATAGGGCAATTTCAAACATCCTAATTTTGTTAAAATGGTTTGAGATTTTTTTAAGCGGTACAATTATAGAAAACATGGGTATCATTTTAATCGTATTGACCCACAGAATAAAGAAGACCTGTCATTTTTACCGGAAAGTGTACAGCGTGAAAACAAAACCTTCACTAAAATTTGCTAAATTGCGGTTTTCTTTCCAATTTCCCCACATAAATAATATTTGTTTGGTTGCGCCGTACATTTTATGGTAAAATAAGTGATGTCATTACAAAGTACAATTGGTGACGCAAAAAACAAGCCCTCATATGGGTCTGTGGATGGAAATATAAGAATTATGATTTTTAGAATGCGAGGAGGAAAAAACGAAAAGGCAAAAATAAAATTGGTCTGGTCCTTAAGGCCAAAATGGGCCTGGTCCTTAATGGGTTAAACTATGGAATATCCGAGCAAAATTCTGCTGCATGTATCTAATATTAGTCTGAATAGGTTTTACATTGGCTCATTCACACTGAGAAATTTAAAGGGTACCTCTCATCAAAAAAAACTTTTGATATATTATAGATTAATGTATGCAGAATAACTTTACAATTGCATGTTATTAAAAAATATACTTCTTTCTATTAAATTTTCCACTTTGAAGAAATGACCACTAGGGGTCTCCCTACCAGTCCTGGCAGCAAGCATTTCAGACTCATGCTGGAGTCCTAAACACTACGAGCTGCCAGTCTGCTTTATTCACAAAGGAGAACACTCAGAGCTGCCAGCCTGCTTTGTTCACAGCCTGTTTGGCTGTGAACAAAGCAGGCTGGCAGCTCTGAGTGTTTAGGACTCCAGCATGAGTCAGAAATGCTTTGTGACAGGACTGATCGGGAAAAATACAATAGAAAGAAGCATATTTTTCATTAACATGCTATTGGAAAGTTATTCAACATTCATTCATCTAAAATATATCAAAAGTTTATTTGATGAGAGGTCCCCTTTAAATTCCGGACTTCTTAGAGGCCTAGTGCAACAATAAAGGAATTACAGGAATTTACTGCAGGAAAGTCCTGGCTGTGTGATACATGTGACAACAATCTCCCGTATTCTTCACTAGTAATGAGCGGCATTGCCCATATTCGAATTCGCGAAAAGAAGGAATATGCGCATATGCGGAAAAAGTGAATATTTGTAATTTCGAATATATAGCGAATATATTCGCAATATTCAAGAATTTGCGATATCCTCGATAAAAATTTGAAATGCCAATATTCGCGCCCAACAGTAGTGAAGAATAGGGTTGGGCGCGAATCTTCGCGTTTCAAATTTTTATCGCGAATATCGCAGATTTGCGAATTCGCGAATATTGCGAATGTATTCGCTATATATTCGAAATTACGAATATTCACTTTTTTCCACATATGCGCATATTCCTTCTTTTCACTTGTGGGCCAATTAAAATGATGCAAATACACTTGTCAGAGGTTATCAACAACATCCCTAGCAACCAATGGTAAAGTTGCCCACCCGCTCACGGTTTTCTTCCTCGAATATGCAAATATAACGAATACGTGAAGTTCGCGAATATAGGACGAATATCCATCTAAATATTCGCGAAATATCGCAAATTCTGATATGGCCAATGCCGCTCATCACTATTCTTCACATGAATGGGCTATGGGATAGGGGGCAAAACTAAAGAAAGAACATCGAAGAAAAAAATCCAAACCCGGCTGAAGTTTGCAAAAACAAAGATCAAGGGGGAGATTTATCAAAACCTGTGCAGAGGAAGAGTGGTGCAGTTGCCCATAGCAACCAATCAGATTGCTTCTTTCATTTTCCACAGGCCTCTAAAGAGGCCTGTGGAAAATGAAAGAAGCAATCTGATTGGTTGCTATGGGCAACTGCACCACTCTTCCTCTGCACAGGTTTTGATAAATCTCCCCCCAAGTCCCCAAAAAACACATATTGGTCTTCTGAAACCAAGATTACATTCTTTGGCCATAATTCCAAAACGTATAATAGGTGCAAAAACAGCACGGCACATGACCAAAAGTACACCTTGCCCACGGTGAAGCGAGGCAATTTTGAAACGTTCGGAACATTTTGTTTCAAATGCTGAGCAGCGGAATACCCCATTAATGGCCCAGCAAGAGCCCAGGTCTTAAAGGGGTATTCTGCCCAAAGACATCTTACCCCCTATCCAAATCTCCGTGCATTACCCGGCATTCTAAACAGTACACATACAGACATCAATGGAGGGGGCATGGCGTCACGTCTCCGGTTGCCCAAACCCTGCGTTCTAAACATAGGGGGAGATTTATTAAACCCTGTCCAAAGGAAAAGTTGCCCAGTTGTCCATAGCAACCAATCAGATCGCTTCTTTCATTTTTTCATAGGCCTTTTCAGAAATGAAAGAAGCGATTTGATTGGTCGCTATGGGCAACTGGGACACTTTTCCTCTGGACAGGTTTTGATAAATCTCCCCCCATACTGTTTAGAACGCGGGTGCTGCACAAAGATTGCTGGAGATTCCCAGCGGTGGGACCCCCGCGATCATACATCTTATCCCGTATCCTTTGGATAGGGGGTGTCAGGATTCGGCTGGCTGGAGGTGGATCCTCTGTGTCAGTGAGGGATTGGCGTGGACCGTACTGGAGGATCGGTTCTAAGTTGCTACTGGTTTTCACCAGAGCCCGCCGCAAAGCGGGATGGTCTTGCTGCGGCGGGAGCAACCAGGTCGTGTCCTCCGGTAGCGGCTCAACCTCACTGACTGCTGAGACAGGTGTAGTACAAAGGAGAAGGCAGAAGCGTGGTCGGACGTAGCAAAGGTCAGGACAGGCGGCAAAGGTTCACAGGCGAGAGGACAATAGCAACGGGTACGGCAACGGGCAAGGCGGGGCCGCGCGAGCCGGAATGCCGAGGACGGGGCCGCAGCGCACCGGAGCGCAGGTGTGAAGGAGGGGGACGCGGCGCGTGAGAGGTGGCCAGCCGCAATGCGAGCCGCGTCCCCTGGACAGTAGGACCCGCGCTCCCGGTCGGTGTCTCTCACCGGGAGACGCCGGGGACCGGGGGCAACGGAGGTAGGCAGTGGGCGCTCCGATCCGGAGGCGGGGATCGGAGCGCTCGCTGTAACAGGGGGTAAGATGTCTGTGGGAGGAGTAATCAAAATAAACATCTGGGGGGAGATCCATGGAGGGCTGTGCACAGGAGATGTCCTCGCAATCTGACAGCTTTGGAGCAAGGAAGAGTGGGCAAATATTACCACCACACCAAGGTGTGCCACGCTAATAGACTCCTGCCCAAAAATACTCTTGGGGCCAATTTTGGTTTTATTACAGCAATCTGTGCAAACCAAGCGCCACCAGATTATAGTGCGGGGGTTTTCTTCTCTTCCAAAGATTTCAGTTTGTTTCGCAACTGAATTGTTCACTTTATAGGTCGCATTATGGGGATTTTTTTGGATCAGTTGTATCATCCTTTGGGGTCAGTTTTTGCACAAAAAATAACTGGTGTCCATGGAACTGATATATGTGAACCCATCCGTAAACTTCATCTTAAAACAAACGCAAAGGAAGTGAAAGAAGAGCAGCCGGGAGGAAATTACAATATAGAGAGATGAAGCAATACACAGTGAACGAACCAGAGGAAGCGGGGAGAGAACCTTCAGAGCGGAGGGAACACAGCACAGAGGGGCCGCAGTGGGGGCATGGTATATACTTCACAAGGTGAGTATTATATAACTACTATTACCTGTATATAGGGACTATAGAAGGTTCTACATGTTATAGGTAATCTAATACAGGACACCAGTCCAGGGTATTATATAACTACTATTACCTGTATATATGGACTATAGAAGGATCTACATGTTATAGATAATCTAATACAGGACACCAGTCCAGGGTATTATATAACTACTATTACCTGTATATATGGACTATAGAAGGTTCTACATGTTATAGATAATCTAATACAGGGCACCAGTCCAGGGTATTATATAACTAATATTACCTGTATATATGGACTATAGAAGGATCTACATGTTATAGGTAATCTAATACAGGACACCAGTCCAGGGTATTATATAACTACTATTACCTGTATATATGGACTATGGAAGGATCTACATGTTATAGGTAATCTAATACAGGACACCAGTCCAGGGTATTATATAACTACTATTACCTGTATATATGGACTATAGAAGGATCTACATGTTATAGATAATCTAATACAGGACACCAGTCCAGGGTATTATATAACTACTATTACCTGTATATATGGACTATAGAAGGATCTACATGTTATAGGTAATCTAATACAGGAGACCAGTCCAGTGTATTATATAACTACTATTACCTGTATATATGGACTATAGAAGGATCTACATGTTATAGGTAATCTAATACAGGACACCAGTCCAGGGTATTATATAACTACTATTACCTGTATATATGGACTATAGAAGGTTCTACATGTTATAGGTAATCTAATACAGGACACCAGTCCAGGGTATTATATAACTACTATTACCTGTATATATGGACTATAGAAGGATCTACATGTTATAGGTAATCTAATACAGGACACCAGTCCAGGATATTATATAACTAATATTACCTGTATATATGGACTATGGAAGGATATACATGTTATAGGTAATCTAATACAGGACACCTGTCCAGGATATTATATAACTAATATTACCTGTATATATGGACTATGGAAGGATATACATGTTATAGGTAATCTAATACAGGAGACCAGTCCAGGGTATTATATAATTACTATTACCTGTATATATGGACTATAGAAGGATCTACATGTTATAGGTAATCTAATACAGGACACCAGTCCAGGGTATTATATAACTACTATTACCTGTATATATGGACTATAGAAGGTTCAACATGTTATAGATAATCTAATACAGGACACCAGTCCAGTGTATTATATAACTACTATTACCTGTATATATGGACTATGGAAGGATATACATGTTATAGGTGATCTAATACAGGACACCAGTCCAGTGTATTATATAACTACTATTACCTGAATATATGGACTATGGAAGGATATACATGTTATAGGTAATCTAATACAGGAGATCAGTCCAGGGTATTATATAACTAATATTACCTGTATATATGGACTATAGAAGGATCTACATGTTATAGATAATCTAATACAGGACACCAGTCCAGGGTATTATATAACTACTATTACCTGTATATATGGACTATAGAAGGATCTACATGTTATAGATAATCTAATACAGGACATCAGTCCAGGGTATTATATAACTACTATTACCTGTATATATGGACTATAGAAGGATCTACATGTTATAGATAATCTAATACAGGACACCAGTCCAGTGTATTATATAACTACTATTACCTGTATATATGGACTATAGAAGGATATACATGTTATAGATAATCTAATACAGGAGACCAGTCCAGGGTATTATATAACTACTATTACCTGTATATATGGACTATAGAAGGATCTACATGTTATAGGTAATCTAATACAGGAGACCAGTCCAGGGTATTATATAACTACTATTACCTGTATATATGGACTATAGAAGGATCTACATGTTATAGGTAATCTAATACAGGAGACCAGTCCAGGGTATTATATAACTACTATTACCTGTATATATGGACTATGGAAGGATATACATGTTATAGGTAATCTAATACAGGAGACCAGTCCAGGGTATTATATAACTACTATTACCTGTATATATGGACTATAGAAGGATCTACATGTTATAGGTAATCTAATACAGGAGACCAGTCCAGTGTATTATATAACTACTACTATTACCTGTATATATGGACTATAGAAGGATATACATGTTATAGGTAATCTAATACAGGAGACCAGTCCAGGGTATTATATACTGCTCATAAAGGGAACTTAAACAACACAATGTAACTCCAAGTCAATGAAGCTTCTGTGAAATCCCACTGTCCACTCAGGAAGAACACTGATTGACAATCAATTTCACATGCTGTTGTGCAAATGGAAATTGTAGGCAATTAGCAAGACAACCCCAATAAAGTAGTGGTTCTGCAGGTGGTGACCACAGACCACTTCTCAGTTCCTATGGTTCCTGGCTGATGTTTTGGTCACTTTTGACTGCTTGCTGTGCTTTCACTCTAGTGGTAACATGAGACGGAGTCTACAACCCACACAAGTGGCTCAGGTAGTGCAGCTCATCCAGGATGGCACATCAATGCAAACTGTGGCAAGAAGGTTTGCTGTGTCTGTCAGCGCAGTGTCCAGAGCATGGAGGCGCTACCAGGAGAGAGGCCAGTACATCAGGAGGCCGTAGTTCCTGCAAGGAGGATGGCATTGATGCTATGGACTGGCCCATCCATTCCCCAGACCTGAATCTGATTGAGCACATCTGGGGCATCTCGCTCCATCCACCACAAACTGTCCAGGAGTTGGCGGATGCTTTAGTCCAGGTCTGGGAAGACATCCCTCAGGAGACCATCCTCCACCTCATCAGGAGCATGCCCAGGTGTTGTAGGGAGGTCATACGGGCACGTGGAGGCCACACACACTACTGAGCCTCATTGGGACTTGTTTTAAGGACATTACATAAAGTTGGATCAGCCTGTAGTGGGGTTTTCCACTGTGATTTTGAGGGTGACTCCATATCCAGACCTCCATGGGTTGATACTTTTGATTTCCATTGATCATTTTTGTGTGATTTTGTTGTCAGTGCATTCAACTATCTTAAGACGAAATTATTTCATACGATTAGTTCATTCAGATCTAGGATGTGTTATGTTAGTGTTCACTTTATTTTTTGAGAAGTGTATAACTACTATTACCTGTATATATGGACTATAGAAGGATCTACATGTTATAGGTAATCTAATACAGGACTCCAGTCCAGGATATTATATAACTACTATTACCTGTATATATGGACTATAGAAGGATCTACAGTACATGTTATAGGTAATCATGTTAGTTGCTCTGTGTTGCCCCTGGTGGTGACCGGCAGTAGCTTCTCCCACACTTTCTCTTAATTAGTGGCTCCAGTGCCACCTTGTGAAAGTGAGAGGCTGCTACATGACCGGAGAGGAGGGGTAGCGGAGGGTATGTTCTGGCCTCATTTACTGTTTACCCTCCCAACCCGCAAGAGAAGCTGCCATCAGGAGTGAGGGAGATAGTCAGGAGGTTCTGGGGGGCGCTGCCATATGTAGGAGTGGGGGGAGGGGGCACCTGCAGTGCTACCACTCAGCCTCAGGCCCTTTACTTTGCCTTTTGTCACCCACCCTTCTGCTGCACCTCCTGCTATCCTCCCTCCGGCTGTACCTCATGTCACCTTCCCTCCTGCTGCACCCCCTCTTACTGCTGTAACCATCCTTCCTGCAGCACCTCCTGTCACTGCTGTCACTTTCCTGCCTGTTGCATCTCCTGTCATGCTCCCTTCCTGCAGCACCTCCTGTCACTGCTGTCACCTTCCTGCCTGTTGCATCTCCTGTCATGCTCCCTTCTCCTGCACCTCCTGTCACTGCTGTCACCTTCCTGCCTGTTGCATCTCCTGTCATGCTCCCTTCTTCTGCACCTCCTGTCACTGCTGTCACCTTCCTGCCTGTTGCATCTCCTGTCATGCTCCCTTCTTCTGCACCTCCTGTCACTGCTGTCACCTTCCTGCCTGTTGCATCTCCTGTCATGCTCCCTTCTTCTGCACCTCCTGTCATTGCTGTCACCTTCCTGCCTGTTGCATCTCCTGTCATGCTCCCTTCTTCTGCACCTCCTGTCACTGCTGTCACCTTCCTGCCTGTTGCATCTCCTGTCATGCTCCCTTCTTCTGCACCTCCTGTCACTGCTGTCACCTTCCTGCCTGTTGCATCTCCTGTCATGCTCCCTTCTTCTGCACCTCCTGTCACTGCTGTCACCTTCCTGCCTGTTGCATCCCCTGTCATGCTCCCTTCTTCTGCACCTCCTGTCACTGCTGTCACCTTCCTGCCTGTTGCATCTCCTGTCATGCTCCCTTCTTCTGCACCTCCTGTCACTGCTGTCACCTTCCTGCCTGTTGCATCTCCTGTCATGCTCCCTTCTTCTGCACCTCCTGTCACTGCTGTCAACCTCCTTCCTGCTGCATCTCCAGTCCCCCTCTTTCCTGCTGCACGTCTTTTCACCCTTCTTCCTGCTGCACTTCCTGTCACCCCCCCCCCATTCCACACCTCCTGTAACTACTGTCACTCTCTCTCTCTCTAAAAGTATTTAAAAAAAAAGTTAAAATAAAAAAATTTACCCCTCCCACAATAAACTTCAAATCTCTACCTTTCCCATTTTTCCAAAAAAAGTAAAACAAATAATGATAATAATAATGTTAATAAACATATTTGTCTAAACTATTAAATTATCACATCCCTGATACTGTTTGGTAAATAGAGTACACTAAATAAAATAATTAAAAAAAACTAAATTACTGATTTTTAATCACAACCCAGAATTTTTTTTATTAAAAAACATAAAAAAGTCAATACTACGCAATAGTGATATCAATAAAAACTAAAGCTCACGACACAAAAACTAAAAAAAATTAAAAAAAAATAAAAATATTTAAAAAAAAAGGTTGTTTAAAAGAAAAAAAAATCCTTCTCTTAATTTTATTTGCTGGCTCTTAGATTTAAAGCAAATTTGTCAAGTCCTGTCCTTAGCTAACTGCACAGTCATTACCTACAAAAATGGATCAGACACCAGAAATCGTTCCCTTCTGCTGGACCGTGTATCCATCCCTAATATGTTATATGTTCAACAGGATCTACAATTCATTCGTGATCTCTACCCAGGATTCATCTCAGTGTCAGGATGAGGCACATAAAGCCCAGCAGCATGACGGTCAGTCTTGTGGTTTTCCTCCCCCTACTATGGAAAGGTAAGTACAATGTACTGATATCCTGGTGACATCAATCAAGACTTTTATTTTTTAAGACGTTTAAGTAATGAAGGTATTTGGGTTGTCATCCAAAAAGAGTAATGTTTCTGTTTGCCAATGAAATCCTGCAGAGTAATTTCTTATACACATGGCTGTATTATTGATCTATGTTATAGATATGAGCTCCCTTCCAAACAACTCCACAGATGAAATGGATTTTTCTAGGGATGTCCTTATCCCGATACTAGTATCGGGGCCGATACCAGGTGTTTGCATGGTATTGGGGACTCGTTTAATGTCCCCGATACCAAATCCGATACCTGCTACAGTGCGACATCCTCCCGTCAAATGCCCCGCTCCGCTGCCTTCTTCTCCCGTCCGCATAATGGGGTCCCATGGAGGAGCACTCCACCACCGCACCCAGTGTAATGCAATGGAGGAAGCAGAGAGACGTATATGTCACATGCTCCTCCATAGGATGCCATGATGCGGACAGGAGAACGGGGCAGCGGAGCGGAAGCACCCGACAGAGGACAGCCGCAAGTGAGCAACTCCCAGGGGCACTACCGAGGGTGTGGTGGTGGGGGCTGCTGTCTACAGCGGGGGGGGGGGGGTGCTGTCTACTAGGGGGAGCGCTGTCTACAAGGGGGCCTGCTGTCTGCAAGGGGGGGTGCTGTCTACTAGGGGAGCGCTGTCTACAAGAGGGGAGAGCGCTGTCTACAAGGTGGGGTGCTGTCTACAAGGGAGGGGCTGCTGTCTACAAGGGGGGCTGCTACTAATGTCTGCGGGGGGCTGCTGTCTACAAGGGGTTGCTGCTAATGTCTGCAACAATCTATACTACCTACAAGGGGATACTGCCTACTATTAAATGCAATCTTATAGCAGAGCCTTGAATTCATAGGTAGATAGTGCAGGTGACCCGGTTTCTACCACAGCTAACCATGTGAACATCAGCGCAATCGTTCTGGAGAAACGGGTCTTGCCACCAATCCAAGTTCCCTGGAGAAAAGAGAAATCTTTGCTCATACTACAGCAGCCGCCTCTATTGCACACAATAAGGAACCCACATATCAGCACGGTAAGCAGCGCCAGAAACCGGGTCACCCTGGTGTGAGATTCCCTTTAAAAAAAAATAAAATAAAAGTACTCGTAATTGGTATCGGTGAGTACTAGAATTAAAGTATTGGTACTCGTACTCGTTCTTTAAAAAATTGTATGGGGGCATCCCTAGATTTTTCTAAGCATTCCAAAAAAATCTCCCTTTTGGGATTAGCAATAGAATTGGTGTAATGATGTGTAGCGAAGAAGAATTAACTTTTGTATGAAAAACTTTTCTTTTTTCATGGTATGTGTAGGCCTGGCTGGTAGTAGTGTAGTAGCAGTAGCAGCAAGGATGGTAGACAGGTGGGAGTTGTAGTAGCCAGCAGACAGGACAGCAGGCAGTGGCAGACTGGTAGGAGTTGTAGTAGATTGTGGACAGCAGGCAGTGGCAGACTGGTAGGAGTTGTAGTAGATTGTGGACAGCAGGCAGTGGCAGACTGGTAGGAGTTGTAGTAGATTGTGGACAGCAGGCAGTGGCAGACTGGTAGGAGTTGTAGTAGATTGTGGACAGCAGGCAGTGGCAGACTGGTAGGAGTTGTAGTAGATTGTGGACAGCAGGCAGTGGCAGACTGGTGCAAGTTGTAGTAGCCAGTGGACAGGACAGCAAAAGTGTTGGACTGGTGGGAGTTGTAGTAGTAAGCGGACATAAGACTCATACAGAGAAAAAACACAGTCCGGCACTGCTCTGACATTTGAACTCTTTAGGTGTCATAACTGCCTATATGTAGGTATGAAGCGTCTCGTGGTGCTCTGACTGTAGATTCAAACTTGCATCAAGATATAGAAATAATAGAAGTCAGCACTCACTACGTCTTCTGAGTATCTTCATTTATTTACTTTTATTTAATACTCACATTAATATACACAACAGGACAACAACATGGGGGGGGGGGGGGGGGTACCACAAGGTGACAGCACTGTTCCGCACTCTTGTGTGCTTCAACTGGCCTCTGTTTCTAAATGGAGTGCAGGTTCACATAGACAGGTGCTCTTTCACCAAAAAACCAATCTCCATCAGTTACACATATGGTTAGGGTGTAACTGATGGTGATTGTTTTTTTGGTGAAAGAGCACCTGTCTATGTGAACCTGCACTCCATTTAGAATCAGAGGCCAGTTGAAGCACACAAGAGTGCGGAACAGTGCTGTCACCTTGTGGTACCCGCCCCCCCCCCCCTCTATTGTCATCCTGTCCTGTATATTAATATCAATGTGAGTATTAAATAAACAAAGATACTCAGAAGACGTGGTGAGTGCCGACTTCTATTATTTCTATATCTTGATGGACATAAGACAGTGGTGGACTGGTGGGAGTTGTAGTAGCCAGTTGACAGCATTTAGTGGTGGACTGGTGGGAGTTGTAGTAGGCAGCAGACAGCAGGGGTGGTTGTGGTCCTTTCGGATCAGTGGCATCTGTAATAGGAGGTTTAAATTCCTCACTGACCTATGCCTAATTGATTTTTACAATCTTGTTTGCTTAGTGGCAACAGTGATGCCTGCCACACTAAACATTCTCTCTGATGTTATACTGGAGGGTGGATAAAGTGTCCCTGGTTGTTGGCAGATGCCTGCTGGTTTTAAAATGCCCACGGAGGTATTGGAAGAAACAATGGCTTTTGTTAAGCATTTAAAAAAAATTATCCCTTTTTGGGAGTTGCAACAAAAGTGATGGTGTCTCAAAATAGTGAAGAACCTGTAGACAGTGAAGAAATTACTTTTGTAAACTTTGGAATTTTTTAAAATACAAAATTCTTCCTTTTTCAGGATTATGGCAGGTTGTCAATATGTAGGCTTGGCTGGCAGTAGCAGTACATCGCTTGGTGACGATTTTTTTTAGAAAGGAATACAAGATTTTAAAACCTCACCATCATCATGTACTCCAAAGGGAAGATGGTGCTACTGTTCCTTCTAGCGCAGGTAGAAGGAATGGAGCATTGATTCAGTAGAGAGCAGAGAGTTGATCCCTGTTAAGCATGTGTAGCTCAATTTCATATCATCAGACTCTTCTTCCTAATAATACCTTAGAGGAGGCATCCAATCCACGAGGGCTGTACCTCCAATACCACACAACTCCTGGAAGACAGTGAAAACTTTTACTTGCTGACTTAGCTGCTACTACTTCTACCAGGCACCTAGCTGCTGCTGTTACCTGTACTGGTGCTGGTATTGCCTCCAACATTCTAACTACTGGCAAAGGTGCTCTGTCCTATACTCCGCCAAACAATTTCTTTACCAGACATATTTTTTATTGAAAAAAATTGGAGGTTATTTTTATGTTTGGGGTGATTTTTCACTCATTTACTAGTCAACTTTCACTCTTCTGTTTAACCCAGGTAGATATACTTTATGCTCGATTAAACCCAGAAAATACACATAACTGAGATTTGATGACGATTACATGTTTAGAACACTTTAAATACATAGCTAACATATAGGTAAGCACACTGCTTTGCTCAGTTTGCTAAGTATTAAAATGTCATAACTTTTATGGGCTTGTTTACTGTTGGCTGGAATTTGTTGTGCACCTACTGTACAGAGTACTGTGGGTCAAAGGAGGTCATTGGCTGAGGTGAGTCCACTGATTAATGCTTTGCTCAGCTTGCTTTGGAATTCTTTAGAATTTGTGAAGGTTTTCTGGGATCAGTAGTCCTTTCTTTTTCTCTCGGCCTCTATACAGTGCATGGGGCTTTTTCCGCCTCTTTAACCCACCTCTTTGGTGTCTCCTGAATGGCCTAGGAGCTGTATGACACATAAATGCAAGCAATGGTTGGATAACCTGGGGTCATGAGAACTCGCTGATAGCTGCAAGGTATGTTGGCCTCTCTGGACGTGATCTGACATTAGGAAACATGGTCGCCTATAACAGCATAAACATCATCAAAGCGCTGCATCTAGGTGGCATGACACACTATCCATGTATGGTACACATGCTAAATATTGTCGTAAAACTTTTCTTGAACCCTTTTGAGGGTCTCACACATGTGCTGGATATGTGCAAGAAAGTGTTGTCACGATGCCGGCTGGCAGGTAGTGGATCCTCTGTGCCAGAGAGGGATGGAGAGGACCGCGCTAGTGGACCGGTTCTAAGCCACTACAGGTTTTCACCAGAGCCCGCCGCAAAGCGGGATGGTCTTGCTGCGGCGGTAGTGACCAGGTCGTATCCACTAGCAACGGCTTACCTCTCTGGCTGCTGAAGATGCTGAAGATAGGCGCGGTACAAGGGAGTAGGCAGAAGCAAGGTCGGACGTAGCAGAAGGTCGGGGGCAGGCGGCAAGGATCGTAGTCAGGGGCAACGGCAGGAGGTCAGGAACACGGACTAGGAACAGGCAAGGAAACGCTTTCACTAGGCACAAGTGCAACAAGATCCGGCAAGGGAGTGCAGGGGAAGTGAGGTGATATAGGGAAGTGCACAGGTGAACACACTAATTGGGACCACTGCGCCAATCAGCGGCGCAGTGGCCCTTTAAATCGCAGAGACCCGGCGCGCGCGCGCCCTAGGGAGCGGGGCCGCGCGCGCCGGGACAGAACAGACAGAGAGCGAGTCAGGTAGGGGAGCCGGGGTGCGCATCGCGAGCGGGCGCTACCCGCATCGCGAATCGCATCCCGGCTGGCAGCGGAATCGCAGCGCCCCGGGTCAGAGGACGTGACCGGAGCGCTGCCGCGGGGAGAGTGAAGCGAGCGCTCCGGGGAGGAGCGGGGACCCGGAGCGCTCGGCGTAACAGTACCCCCCCCCTTGGGTCTCCCCCTCTTCTTGGGGCCAAAGAACCAGAGGAAAAAAAACTCAATTTTTCCGTGATGAGGTCCGATGCACATTAGGAGGGGTTCTGTGTGGAAACGTACGAGACAGTCCAATCTTTTATTGTAAAAACAATAGATGTAGAGGGGTCTGGCGAGACTGGTCACAGGAACGTAGAACCTGTTGATGAGAGAGGCCAAAAAAATTTTTCCTGCAGATCCGGAATCCAAGAAGAGCATAGTAGAGAAGGAGAAGGTAGAGGCTGATATCCGCACAGGCACAGTAAGGCGTGGAGAAGCAGAGTTGACATCAAGAACTGTGTCACCTTTGTGCGGAGTCAGCGTACGTCTTTCCAGGCGGGGAGGACGGATGGGACAATCCTTCAGGAAGTGTTCGGTACCGGCATAGTACAGGCAAAGATTCTCCATGCGGCGTCGTGTCCTCTCTTGAGGAGTCAAGCGAGACCGGTCAACTTGCATAGCCTCCGCGGCGGGAAGCACAGGAACAGATTGCAGAGGACCAGAGGAGAGAGGAGCCGGGGAGAAAAAACGCTTCGTGCGAACAAAGTCCATATCCAGGCGAAGCTCCAGACGCCATCCGGAAGAACGCATGTCAATGCGAGTGGCAAGATGAATGAGTTCATGTAGGTCAGCAGGAGTCTCTCGTGCGGCCAGAACATCTTTAATGTTGCTGGATAGGCCTTTTTTAAAGGTCGCACAGAGAACCTCACTATTCCAGGACAACTCGTAAGCAAGAGCACGGAACTGAATGGCGTACTCGCCAACGGAAGAAACACCCTGGGCCAGGTTCAGCAGGGCAATCTCGGCTGAAGAAGCTCGGGCAGGTTCCTCAAAGACACTTCGAATTTCCGAGAAGAAGGAGTGTACAGAGGCAGTGACGGGGTCATTGCGGTCCCAGAGCGGTGCGGCCCATGACAGGGCTTTTCCAGACAGAAGGCAGAACACGAAAGCCACCTTAGACCTTTCAGTAGGAAACTGGTCCGACATCATCTCCAAGTGCTGGGAACATTGCGAAAGAAAGCCACGGCAATACTTAGAGTCCCCATCAAATTTGTCCGGCAAGGACAGGCAGAGGCTAGGAGTGGCCACTCGCTGCGGAGGAGGTGCAGGAGCTGGCGGAGGAGAAGATTGCTGGAGAAGTTGCGACTGAAGTTGGTGCATTTCCGACAGCTGACGGGTTAGAAGGGCGATCTGGCGGGCTTGCTGGGCGGTCACCGTGGTTAGGTCAGCGACAACTGACAGAGGAACTTCAGCGGGATCCATGGCCGGATCTACTGTCACGATGCCGGCTGGCAGGTAGTGGATCCTCTGTGCCAGAGAGGGATGGAGAGGACCGCGCTAGTGGACCGGTTCTAAGCCACTACAGGTTTTCACCAGAGCCCGCCGCAAAGCGGGATGGTCTTGCTGCGGCGGTAGTGACCAGGTCGTATCCACTAGCAACGGCTTACCTCTCTGGCTGCTGAAGATGCTGAAGATAGGCGCGGTACAAGGGAGTAGGCAGAAGCAAGGTCGGACGTAGCAGAAGGTCGGGGGCAGGCGGCAAGGATCGTAGTCAGGGGCAACGGCAGGAGGTCAGGAACACGGACTAGGAACAGGCAAGGAAACGCTTTCACTAGGCACAAGTGCAACAAGATCCGGCAAGGGAGTGCAGGGGAAGTGAGGTGATATAGGGAAGTGCACAGGTGAACACACTAATTGGGACCACTGCGCCAATCAGCGGCGCAGTGGCCCTTTAAATCGCAGAGACCCGGCGCGCGCGCGCCCTAGGGAGCGGGGCCGCGCGCGCCGGGACAGAACAGACAGAGAGCGAGTCAGGTAGGGGAGCCGGGGTGCGCATCGCGAGCGGGCGCTACCCGCATCGCGAATCGCATCCCGGCTGGCAGCGGAATCGCAGCGCCCCGGGTCAGAGGACGTGACCGGAGCGCTGCCGCGGGGAGAGTGAAGCGAGCGCTCCGGGGAGGAGCGGGGACCCGGAGCGCTCGGCGTAACAAGTGTCTGTTCGGTTCAGCCGTTCATATGCTTTTAAACATGCCTTCCTTCACCTACAGCACCAAAACACTCTACCTCAACAACTCTTGATGTGTGATGTTTCAACATGTTGGAACTCAACATTACATAACTTAGACCACCTGTACCAGCAGTGCAAAGGGGTAACAGACTTCCTAAGGCAGCAGACTGACGAGTTTTCCAGCCAGTGTGACTTTCAGCTGAGGGATTGGCAGCTAAAAAGGGATACCTGTCACATACTCCAGCCTTTTGAGGAGGTTACTGGGTTTGTCAGCAAGGAGAACAGCAGGATGGAGGACAGTTCCCATCTGGCTGGCTGCAGTGCAGATGTTCTCCTTAAGGAGAAGGACTTGGATGAGGCAGTAGAGAAAGTGGGACCGGAGGAGGAGGAGGATTTGGCAATGGAATGGATAGGGGGCCAGAACCCTTTATACCTTTTTATAAAGAGAAGATCCACAGCCAGTTTGCCATGGCTTTCCAGCACCAAACACCTGCCAAACTAGGGACCAGACTCCGCTCTCATAAGACATCACTCCACTCCCTCTGCCAGCACTACCTCTGCAAGTAGAAGGAGCATCAGCAACACCATCTTCACGCTAGACCACATGATGACGAAGTTTCTGCATCCGGTATTCCCCCCTGACATCAATCATCATCAGAGTAATGTGAACCACCACCTTAACAACCAGGTTGAGGCCTACCTCAGCAGTGCCTTTTCTCTGACAGACACTGTGAGCCCAGACCTCATGAACTTCTTGGTTACCAGATTAGACTATTGTACTTGCCCATTTTGCCCTGGGCGTTCTGTCTTGTCCACCCTCTAGTGTCAATTTGGAGAGAGTGATCAACACAGCAGTTGGCATCGCCACCCTGAAGCACACAAGATTCTCCAGCGAGTAACGTGGAAAAACGGACATTCACCAAAATGAATCAGGCATGGATCAGTGAGGACTTTAAACCTCCTGTGCCAGATGCCTCTAATAAGACAATACTACCACCACCCCTACTGTACACTTACTACTACTAGAAACATTAGTCCGCCATCTCCTGCTTTCTGCTGGCTAATGCCTGTTCATTACTTCCTGCTGTACATAATAGCCACATAAGGAATAGAAAAGAGAAAGGGGAAGTTTGCACCCCTAGTGAAGGCCGTTATAAGAAAGGTTCAGGCGGTATATAGAATTACACTCACCGAGTCTGGTTGCGCTAAGAGCAAAACACCTAAAAGTAGCGTTTTCAGAATCTATCTCCAGATCCATAGCCCAGGTCCTCTAGCAGCAGCCTTGCTCTCCCAGTTAAAGGCAATGGAAAGAATGGTTTGAAAAAATTGACCGGTATTGGCGCTGGTAGTCTGGATATGAAAGGACTAGGAACACTGTATTGTCCCTTTAAAACAAATTATTTCATGTACACACAGGCAACGCGTTTCTGGTCCTACCGGACTCTTCGTCAGACAAAGTGCATTGCAGTATATGAAGTGTAATACACTTTGCCTGACGAAGGGTCCGGTACGGACCAGAAACGCGTTGCCTGTGTGTACATGAAATAAACCGTTTTAAAGGGACAATACTGTACAGTGTTCCTAGTCCTTTCATATCCAGACTACCAGCGCCAACACTGGCCAATTTTTTCAAACCATTCCTTCCATTCCTGTACACAATGACAGGTGCCAATTCTGTTGCTCGTCCCAAAAAGTGATAATTTTTGGAATGCTGGGAAAAAGCCACTGTGGCATCTGATACCTCTGTGTGCATTTTAGCACTGGTAGGTATCTGCCAATAACCAGGGATACTTGGTGTCGCTTTATTTTACTGTGAATAAGCCTCATAAATCCATCAGCACATTCAAGAAGATGTTAGTTAACATGGGTTGTCACATGTCCTCATAACTTTGACTTATAATACTTGAATACACACTTAGAAGTGTTAGGGAGGGTTTCAGAGCTGTAAGGAAGTGTTTGGGGCCTATTTAATTGCCGGTTTGTGTTGAATTGTGCCGAATCGAAAAAAGTTCGCTCAACACTAATCATAAAGTTTTGTACACTCACTTACAAAAGGGAAAGGACCCAACTTGGCCTGGTTTACCTCTCCATGAGTGAGATAGCATCCACATTGTCTGTTTCTATACTATGTATGCAGTGGTATATATGTGATATATACTAACCTCATCCTTTATCCTTCTACAGGTATCACATGTCTTGCAGGTTATTCTATACGAGTGTCTCCTAGTGTCAGTGTCCAGGAGGGTCTCTGTCTCACCATTCCTTGTACCTTCACTGCTAATTATAGAAATACATTCACTAATTCCTTTGGATACTGGAAACAGATGCCGATCAGTCCAGATTATATTGTGGCCACTAATGATAAATCCAGTGAGGTGAAGAAAACAAACTTCAATCTGACGGGAAATCCGGATACTGGAGACTGCACCCTGACCATAACTGGTGCCAGGAAAGAAGATGAGGGGGAATATTTTTTTAGATTTGAAGAAAGCAAATATAGTAAAGTGAAATATAGTTATAACAGAGAAATGAGAACAACTATAACAGTACCTGGTAAGTGTGAGTGACCGTGCAGGATCCTGCAGTAACAATGATATCACTGAGATCTATATCTCTATATCATGACACATTAAAGGGGTATTCCGGCTTTATACATCTTATTCCCTATCCAAAGCATAGGAGGATACGATGTATAAAGCCGCAATACCCCTTTAATAGAAGTTACAAGACTCAGGACCTCATGAACCAGAAGTGATGATCTGCAGGGGTGGATTCCACAGAATATCTCTTGTAAACTGTATAGAATAGTGTATCCATTATTGATCCAATAGATCTAAAATATAAAATGCAGCAACTTCATCCCCTTTATCCTCCCATACCCCTTTCCCTCCATCCACCAATACCTCTTTCCTTTATTCACCCATTACATATCCCTTCCCTTTACCTTTAAACTTTTTAACTGGTAAAATGTTTTCAACCGTACTAAGTGACTATGTAACTTTGTCTAAGGCTCCTGCACAGATCTATTTGTCTCCATGAATTTGAGTTACCAACAAACCCATCTCGTCTAATTCTGCAGTCATGTAGTAGAACAATATTTGAATGTTTAGATTAGAAGAAAAAAAAAAAAACAATAATCCCAACCCTATTAAACCATATTTTGGAAATAATTAAACAGGACCTGTCGGCAGCAAAAGATGTGTAAATAAATATGCAGCTAGATTGGGCTAGTGATCTGAATTCTAGGCATACATTTGTTTTCCTTTTTTTTTATTTATAGTCCTCTCCATTGGTGAGATATAAGCCTTTTTGTCATTATGCAAATGAGGCTCAAGTGTCCAGGGGGTGTTAACTAGCATAGCATGAGCCCAGGTATCTTTATCTTGTGGCTGTTGGTAAAACAGGTAGGTGAATTCAAGCTGCCCAGTGGGTGACATTAAAGGGGTTATCCAGGAATAGAAAAACAGTGCTAATTTCTTTCAAAAACCGCTCCAGGTTGGGTGTGGTTCTGCAGCTCAGTTCCATTGAAAATAATGGAGCCAAGTTGTAATACCACACACAACCTGAGGACAGACGGGGAGCTGTTTTTTTAAAGAAAGTAGCTCTGTTTTTCTATTCTTGGATAACCCCTATAAAGAGAACATGGGTTGGACTTACCTGGGCTTTTGCCAAGTTGGGGAACGACCCTTGGACACCTGAGCAGCTTGTTTCCATAAAAAAAGACCTTTATCTTGCCAATGGAGAGAATTATAGAGGTAAATAAACGTATGTGGAATATTCATACAACTAGCCCAATCTAACCATGTGCTTATTTGCACCCATGTTTTTCTGCTGTAAAATAATTCGAATTCTTAGATTTCTTTTTAAATAAAATCAATTTCTGCTCTTATGCAAACTGCTAAGTTTTGAAGTTTTTACATTAACTAATGTTCTTATCTTCTCCATCATATACAGTACATGACATGATATGATCTGACTTGGCCGCAGCTGCCTGGCACTAGTTACTGCAGACAGTTTAAATTACCGTAATGTGGAAACCTCAGGGATTTTATTCACGTTTTCCTTTTTAGGGTCTATTCACACGTACAGTATTCTATGCAGATTTGATGCGCAGGATTTCAAGCTGTGTTCAGTGAATCAGTTTACATTGAAATCTGCAGCAGAAAATCCTGCGCATCAAATCTGCGCAGAATACTGTACATGGGAATAGACCATTAATCACTTGATTTGTAAATGTTGACAATTATTTCTTTTGGACACATTGCTGTAGGAAACATTTTATTGACTTGTTAAAACGCATCTTATATCTCCCGGACTTCATCTCATAGATCTCACAGAAGAACCGGTCATCTCAGATGTTGGGACACTGACTGCTGGTATAGATAAGACAGTGACCTGCGCTCCTCCTGGGGACTGTCATGTGACCTCCTTCATTTTCCAATGGAAGAAGAGTGATGTGTCCGGCATCTGGAAGAATTCATCTACTGTAACATTTACCCCATCTCTAGAGGATCACCAGAAAACCATCACATGTGAGATGAGAAACTCAACTCAAAGAACTATCCTTCTTGATGTCTGCTGTAAGTACATATTAGTTTTACATATATTACTTATTTAGGGTTGGGAAGGACCACCAGAGTATCTATGGGTCCATCAGTGGGCTTAGTCTGGCCAATCAAAGGACTATTCAATTGTGAAGTTGGAGCAAGTAGGCTGGGTTCACACTACGTTTTTCAACTACGGTTCCCGCATACGTTTTCTATCAAAAACCGTATGGGAAAAAATCGGATGGAACAGTATGGGAAAAAGTAAACCGTATGCGTTTTTAAACAGTATACTGTTTTTAAAAGTGCAGACTGTTCCGTCAGTTTTTATAAAAAAAAACATACGTTTTTGAAATTCTGTCCATTTTTAATGGGAGGGGTCTTTGGTGGGGACTTTAGGATGCAAATGCGCATGTCACGATGCCGGCTGGCAGGAGGTGGATCCTCTGTGCCAGAGAGGGATAGCGAGGACCGTGCTAGTGGACCGGTTCTAAGACACTACTGGTTTTCACCAGAGCCCGCCGCAAAGCGGGATGGTCTTGCTGCGGCGGTAGTGACCAGGTCGTATCCCCTAGCAACGGCTCAACCTCTCTGGCTGCTGAAGATAGGCGAGGTACAAAGGAGTAGGCAGAAGCAGAGTCGGACGTAGCAGAAGGTCGGGGGCAGGCGGCAAGGTTCGTAGTCAGGGGAGATAGCAGAAGTTCTGGAACACAGGCTGTAACACACAAAACGCTTTCTCTAGGCACAAGTGCAACAAGATCCGGCAAGGAAGTGCAAGGGAGGAGGATAGATATAGTCAGGGACCAGGTGGGAGCCAATTAAGCTAATTGGGCCAGGCACCAATCATTGGTGCACTGGCCCTTTAAGTCTCAGGGAGCTGGCGCGCGCGCGCCCTAGAGAGCGGAGCCGCGCGCGCCAGCACATGACAGCAGGGGACGGGAACGGGTAAGTGACCTGGGATGCGATTCGCGAGCGGGCGCGTCCCGCTGTGCGAATCGCATCCCCAACGGCCATGACAGAGCAGCGCTCCCGGTCAGCGGGACCGACCGGGGAGCTGCAGGGAGAAGGACGCCGTGAGCGCTCCGGGGAGGAGCGGGGACCCGGAGCGCTAGGCGTAACAGTACCCCCCCCCTTAGGTCTCCCCTTCTCTTTATCGGGTAACTGCCTCCCCTGGGATGAGGACACCGGGAAAGGATGGAGGGATTCCTCAACGGCAGGCAGAACCGCAGGAGTAGGAATGGGGAGAGAGGGCAGAGGGCGAGACCTGGCACGGGGCAGTGTGACACCAGGACGAGGGCCATGAGGGGACACAGAAGCTTGCCTGATGGAACTGGGAGGGGGGGAGGGGCATTTCCTGTGGCAGGCAGAGTCCTTAATGACCTTAGGGGGACCGGATACAGGAGGAACCACAGGGTCACGGCAGGGAGTACTGGGAACCGGTTTTAGACAGTTCTTGGAACAAGAGGACCCCCAACTCCTGATCTCCCCAGTGGACCAATCCAGGGTAGGGGAATGAAGTTGAAGCCTGGGAAGTCCAAGGAGAATTTCCGAGGTGCAATTGGGGAGGACCAAAAGTTCAATCCTCTCATGATGAGATCCGATGCTCATAAGAAGGGGCTCCGTGCGGAAACGTATGGTGCAATCCAACTTGGCTCCGTTGACCGCGGAAACGTGGAGTGGCTTGACAAGACGGGTCACCGGAATGCGGAATTTATTCACTAGGGACTCCCGAATAAAATTTCCAGAAGCTCCAGAGTCCAGGCAGGCCACGGCTGAGAGAGAAGAGCTGGCTGAAGCAGAAATCCGAACAGGCACCGTGAGACGTGGAGAAGCCGACTTAGCATCAAGAGACGCCACGCCCACGAGAGCTGGGTGCGAGCGTGCGTTTCCCAGACGTGGAGGACGGATTGGGCAATCCACCAAAAAATGTTCAGTACTGGCACAGTACAGGCAAAGATTCTCTTCCTTACGGCGATTCCTCTCTTCCAGGGTCAGGCGAGACCGATCCACTTGCATGGCCTCCTCGGCGGGAGGCCTAGGCGCAGATTGCAGTGGAGACTGTGGGAGAGGTGTCCAGAGATCAAAGTCTTTTTCCTGGCGGAGCTCTTGATGCCTCTCAGAAAAACGCATGTCAATGCGAGTGGCTAGATGAATAAGTTCATGAAGATTAGCAGGCATTTCTCGTGCGGCCAGAACATCTTTAATGTTGCTGGATAGGCCTTTTTTGAAGGTCGCGCAGAGGGCCTCATTGTTCCAGGATAATTCTGAAGCAAGAGTACGGAATTGTACGGCATACTCGCCAACGGAAGAATTACCCTGGACCAGGTTCAACAGGGCAGTCTCAGCAGAAGAGGCTCGGGCAGGTTCCTCAAAGACACTTCGGATTTCCGAGAAGAAGGAGTGTACGGAGGCAGTGACGGGGTCATTGCGGTCCCAGAGCGGTGTGGCCCAAGACAGAGCTTTTCCAGACAGAAGGCTGACTACGAAAGCCACCTTAGACCTTTCAGTGGGAAACAGGTCCGACATCATCTCCAGGTGCAATGAACATTGCGAAAGAAAGCCACGGCAAAACTTAGAGTCCCCATTAAATTTGTCCGGCAAGGACAGGTGGAGGCTAGGAGTGGCCACTCGCAGCGGAGGAGGTGCAGGAGCTGGCGAAGGAGATGATTGCTGAAGAAGTTGCGAATGTTGGTGCACAATGGTGGACACTTCCGACAGCTGGTGGGTTAGATGGGCGATCTGTCGGGCGATATCAGAGACAACTGGCAGGGGAACCTCAGCGGGATCCATGGCCGGATCTACTGTCACGATGCCGGCTGGCAGGAGGTGGATCCTCTGTGCCAGAGAGGGATAGCGAGGACCGTGCTAGTGGACCGGTTCTAAGACACTACTGGTTTTCACCAGAGCCCGCCGCAAAGCGGGATGGTCTTGCTGCGGCGGTAGTGACCAGGTCGTATCCCCTAGCAACGGCTCAACCTCTCTGGCTGCTGAAGATAGGCGAGGTACAAAGGAGTAGGCAGAAGCAGAGTCGGACGTAGCAGAAGGTCGGGGGCAGGCGGCAAGGTTCGTAGTCAGGGGAGATAGCAGAAGTTCTGGAACACAGGCTGTAACACACAAAACGCTTTCTCTAGGCACAAGTGCAACAAGATCCGGCAAGGAAGTGCAAGGGAGGAGGATAGATATAGTCAGGGACCAGGTGGGAGCCAATTAAGCTAATTGGGCCAGGCACCAATCATTGGTGCACTGGCCCTTTAAGTCTCAGGGAGCTGGCGCGCGCGCGCCCTAGAGAGCGGAGCCGCGCGCGCCAGCACATGACAGCAGGGGACGGGAACGGGTAAGTGACCTGGGATGCGATTCGCGAGCGGGCGCGTCCCGCTGTGCGAATCGCATCCCCAACGGCCATGACAGAGCAGCGCTCCCGGTCAGCGGGACCGACCGGGGAGCTGCAGGGAGAAGGACGCCGTGAGCGCTCCGGGGAGGAGCGGGGACCCGGAGCGCTAGGCGTAACAGCGCATGTGCAAAGAAAAAACGCATACGATTTTGCCATATGGAACCGTATACATGTGCGTTTCCCATTGACGTCCATGTTAAAAAAAAAAAGCCCAGAGTGTTAAAGAGGCTTGACTGAAAGTCTGTTGTGCTCCCGGGTCATAATCCCTCACCCCTTTGATCTCATACCCCTTTGATTGCCAGCAGAGAGCCGCATTGAAACCCTGTAAATGCACCTTGAATGAGGATTGTGACATATGTGCGGTGAGTCTACAAGACTCACCGACTCCCCACGTAATTGGTCTCCTCATCTACTGATCAATATGCCTGTGGGACCAATTGGGGTGATGGCGTGTGTATAATACTAACAGAAAAAGGGGAAGATGTGGGCTCCTCCAGGTTTTACGAACAGTCTTAAAAAAAATTTTTGTGGTAGATGAAAAGAATATGTAGTAATAGTAATAAATATAAAAAAAATATATCTAAATGAGTATAAGAAATATATGCTGCAATAATGGCTTGTATCAATCGATGTTTATTGTAAAAGACAATACACAAACACAATTCAGAATGCACTCATAATAACTATAAGAGAAAAGAAAGTAATGCAAACGTTAAATGTGCTCAAACATATAAATTAAACCGAACAGGCTGGTCTCAATAATCACTGCTCATGCCGGTTATAGTGAAAGTCCTGATCCAGTGGTTATAAGCATTTGAAGCCGTGTAAGCTGTATACCTTTCCCTGTGGTGCACTCACCCCCCTGCGGTTCACAGTCCGCACAGCCTAGGAATGGCGTCCCGATTCCCTGTTGTATGGGCTGCGGTGTGTAAGTGCTCTTACTGCTCTTCACCACAGGCCGCGCATGTGCAGTAGGAGCCGGACTTCTTAGACCTGTAGTCAAAATCGTTCACTGGCCGGGGATTACCGCTGGTTCACTTGCAGGCATTCAGTAGCAGCTCTGCGTTGAGAAACAGTTCAGTGTCAGATGGATGTCCTGCAAAACTGTTTGCATGAAGGGCAGATGTCAATGATATGTCGGGTATGTTAGATTACCCCAACAAGGAAGGCTGGATGCATTTCGGGATTCCCCTTGACCCCTTTTTCAACAACCATCAGCACCATGTGTATAATACTGGTGAGGTGTTGTTACTGGAATAAAGTTTGTGATGCCAGGGTAGCGTTACTCACATTGCTCCAAGGGTTGCAGTCCTTAACAATGCACATCTGAGCAAGGAAAATGCAGAGTACAGCCAATGAACCCTTTCGCCTCGCTGGGGCTTGTAATAGACTTTTGACTTGACTGAATTTAGATGCTGTAGACTTTGATTGGTGACTTGAGACAGCCCACGCTGACTTGAACTTTCTACAGAGGTATCCTATTGAGCTTCCTAACACGAGGATTTGGACTTTAGTCTTTTGGACCAAGAGTTGCCTGAGGCTTTATATCTTCTGCTGTCCTAGACTTTCAGGTGGGTCCTTTGCAGCGGGACACTTGTAGATGCCTGGCTACCATTTTTTAGACTTCTCCTCAGGACTCCTTTTGGTTGCCACATACTTCTTCTAACTCCTCTCCACACTGCTACCTCAGCTCTCCTCCCACTCCCAACTAACTAACTCCTTCCAGCTACACTACTTGAGGCACTAGCGGGGGGCATCCCATTGGGCATAAGGATCACATTGCTTCCTCTGTAATACACACACTTAAAGGCACAATTACATTTAATCAAGATAACATATTAAAAATCATGGTACACTAAATTAGCAAACATTATAATACAGTACTTGGAGCAGTGGGACCCAGAACAGGCATTTTGTAAAGCAACTGAGGCAGCATCTACCTGACAGGGCCATATCCTGTACTGGGACACCACAACCCCATTCGCGGTGCATGCACACGACATGGTGCACCGTTGGCAGGTGAGCCTTGAGCATCAACCAAAGACGTCTCAGCATGAAGCGTTTTAAAGTGTCCCTGTCTTTGGAAATTGTTTTTTTAAATGTCATAGGGTTTATTGGCAGAACAAGCCTGGAGCAGAGTGCTGCTGAGCGCTTCTTTCCCCATCTCCCATCAGAAGACAGATTTTATATCAAGTCTATGGAGCCTTCTTCTCTAGTGTGAAGGGGAGAGCAGAGAGCTGGAGAGAGAAGCATTCAGCCGTACACTTCTCCACACTCGTTCTAACAAAGATTGGTTCAATATACTAAAGTGAAGCCCTTATTGATACGATTAGCATTACCATACTCTTAGAGAACTAGAGAACAAGACAGAGGCCTAGATTTTATATCGTTGTAGGTTATTTTCCTCTTTTGGATTTTATCTGATCAGAGCTTTTTTCCCAATAATTACTAATTTAGTGCACGTCTCAAGAATATTGTAGCACACTGGCCAAAAGTGGTAAATTGCACTCAAATGAGGTCTTAACAATCCATTAAAGTGAACTCTAAGATATTAACATTATATGTATATTTGTAATGTACATTGATTTAAAGCTGTGTATGTTTGTGGGTAAAAAAATAATACTTTCTTGTCCCTGCAGCCATTGCCTGTGTTTCTCGGCTGGGAAAAAAAATACAGGAAATGTGGGAAGGACAATAGGGCTCTGTGTAGGCTGCTGGCTTGTTGTGTGAAACGGAGGGGGGGGGGGGGGGGGGTCACAGAGCCTTATTGCACAGAGCCCTGCTTGTACTCAGTGTACAGAGCCCTGCTTGTCCCCAGTGTAAAGAGCACTGCTTGTCCTCAATGTAAAGAGCCCCACTTGTCCTCAGGGTACAGAGCCCTGCTTGTCCTCAGTGTACAGAGCCCTGCTTGTCCTCAGTGTACAGAGCCCCACTTGTCCTCAGGGTACAGAGCCCTGCTTGTCCTCAGTGTACAGAGCCCTGCTTGTCCTCAGTGTACAGAGCCCTGCTTGTCCTCAGTGTACAGAGCCCTGCTTGTCCTCAGTGTACGGAGCCCCGCTTGTCCTCAGTGTACAGAGCCCTACTTGTCCTCAGTGTACAGAGCCCTACTTGTCCTCAGTGTACGGAGCCCCGCTTGTCCTCAGTGTACAGAGCCCTACTTGTCCTCAGTGTACAGAGCCCGGCTTGTCCTCAGTGTACAGAGCCCTGCTTGTCCCCAGTGTAAAGAGCCCTGTTTGTCCTCAGTGTAAAGAGCCCTGCTTGTCCTCAGTGTACAGAGCCCCGCTTGTCCTCGGTGTACAGAGCCCTGCTTGTCCTCAGTGTACGGAGCCCTGCTTGTTCTCAGTGCACAAAGCCCTGCTTGTCCTCAGTGCACAGAGCCCTGCTTGTCCTCAGTGTACAGAGCCCTGCTTGTCCTCAGTGTACAGAGCCCTGCTTTTCCTCAGTGTACAGAGCCCCGCTTGTCCTCAGTGTACAGAGCCCCGCTTGTCCTCAGTGTACAGAGCCCTGCTTGTCCTCAGTGCACAGAGCCCTGCTTGTACTCATTGTACAGAGCCCTGCTTGTCCTCAGTGTGCAGAGCCCTGTTTGTCCTCAGTACACAAAACCCTGCTTGTCCTCAGTGCACAGAGCCCTGCTTGTCTTCAGTGTACAGAGCCCTGTTTGTCCTCAGTGTGCAGAGCCCTGCTTGTCCTCAGTGTACAAAGCCCTGCTTTCCCTCAGTGCACAGAGCCCTGCTTGTCCTCAGTGTACAGAGCCCTGCTTGTCCTCAGTGTAAAGAGCCCTGCTTGTTCTCAGTGTACAGAGCCCCGCTTGTCCTCAGTGTACAGAGCCCTGCTTGTCCTCAGTGTACAGAGCCCTGCTTGTCCTCAGTGTACAGAGCCCTGCTTGTCCTCAGTGTACAGAGCCCCGCTTGTCCTCAGTGTACAGAGTCCTGCTTGTTCTTAATGTACAGAGCCCTGCTTGTCCTCAGTGTACAGAGCTCTACTTGTCCCCAGTGTACATAGCCCTGCTTGTCCTCAGTGTATAGAGTCCTTCTTGTTCTTAGTGTACAGAGCCTTGCTTGTCCTCAGTGCACAGAGCCTTGCTTGTCCTCAGTGTACAGAGCCCTGCTTGTCCTCAGTGTACAGAGCTCTACTTGTCCCCAGTGTACATAGCCCTGCTTGTCCTCAGTGTATAGAGTCCTTCTTGTTCTTAGTGTATAGAACCCTGCTTGTCCTCAGTGTACATAGCCCTGCTTGTCCTCAGTGTACAGAGCCCTGCTTGTCCTCAGTGTACAGAGCCCCGCTTGTCCTCAGTGTACAGAGTCCTGCTTTTTCTTAATGTACAGAGCCCTGCTTGTACTCAGTGTACAGAGCCCTACTGTTCCTCAGTGTACAGAGCCCCGCTTGTCCTCAGTGTACAGAGTCCTGCTTTTTCTTAATGTACAGAGCCCTGCTTGTCCTTAGTGTACAGAGCCCTGCTTGTCCTCAGTGTACAGAGCCCCGCTTGTCCTCAGTGTACAGAGCCCCGCTTGTCCTCAGTGTATAGAGTCCTGCTTGTCCTCAGTGTATAGAGTCCTGCTGATCGCTTCTTTCATTTTTAAAAAGGTCTCTGAAAAATTAAAGAAGTGATCTGATTGGTTGCTATTGACAACTCAGCAACTTTTCCTCTGGACAGGTTTTGATAAATCTCCCTCATAATTATATTGGTCCTGATTTACCAACAATCTAGGTTTCTTTGTGGGGTTTATTTCACTACAATTTTTTCCCATGGTATTTATTAAGCTTTCCCTACATTTTGTACTTTTCCCTACAGTTTGCTTTTTTTTACACATGTTCTGATCTGACGGGTTTTCCTCAGCTCAAATCCACCACATTTTCTGTGGAAACCTTAGTAAATATGTAGAGTATTTGTAAAAATGTCGGGTAAACGCCACACCCCACTTTTTAGAGTTTTCTCAGTAAAATGGAGAGTTAGTCTGTTTTTTTTCAATTCTGACGCAAATTCTGGCGCATACAGAATCTGACCATTATCTAAATTATATTAAAAAAATTTGCAAATGAATAAATTATAACACAACAAATGCCACCACAATTCTCTGTACCTACAATTCTGTTGGTTCTTTCTGACCACTTTAAGATTTGTGAAAAATAATTCCCATGCCAGATGTTTCTGTCGCAGCAATTCTGATTCTGGCATCTGCAGAAGGAAGAAACATGTGCATTCTTTTTGCGGATTCTGCAAGGAAATGCATTGCCATCAAGGAGGCAACGCATTTCCGGGCGGTCCTAGCGCCCACAGGATTAGGCAAATGTGTGAAATGTCCTCGCATGCTTTCCGTGCGGATCATCCACACAAATTATGCCTTGGAAACCAAGCCTGAATCTTCCAATATATGCAGGGACATGGGGGCAGAGAATGTGTCCCTTCATTTTGAGGCCAATATGATGATATTGATGATTTTGTGTTGCAGGTCCCACATCGGTTACAATCACTTCAGAGATTAATGGTAAGGCCACATTTATTCCGTGGAGAGCAGAATTTGTCTTATTATTGTCTTTGTTGTGTGCTGGGATTGAACTATATAAATGTTGGATTCCTTTCTACGCTAAACCATAGCTAGCTAGCCGGGTGCAGATATTTGTGCCTTTTCAGCATTTTTTTGCAGCAATCAATAGCTTTTCCGCATGATAGGGGATAAATGTCTGATTGTGGTGGGTCCGACCACTGGGACCCACGCGATGTCCTGTACGGGGCCCCGACTTGACCCCGGCTGAGCTGCTGCATGTGACATTTCCCACACAGCACGTCAACTGGTCTAAACATGCCCCCTCCATTCATCTCTAAGGGAGAGGCAAAGCTGTGTTTCCACCTCTCCCATAGAGATGAATGGAGGGAGTGTGTTTGGAACAGCTGATGTGCTGGGTACGAAACATGCTCTAGCAGCTCACAGCTAAGGTCGAGCCCGTATGGGAGATTGCAAGGGGTCTCAGGGGTCAGAGAGACCCCCCCCCCCCCCCCCCCCAACATTTCTTAGCACTAGACATCGTCTATAAATCTGTTCCATTTCTTATTCATGTCATATTTGATTTTCTTTTCCAGGAAAGAAAAAAAAAAAATTAGACTCCTTCAAAGTGACTGAAGGCTCCTCAGTAATATTGAGATGTTCAGTACAGAGTAACCTAACACTTAATGTGACCTGGATGGATGAGAAGAACAATGTTCTCCAGTGCGGGACTGAGAAAGACCTAGAACTGAGACTAGAGAACACGACGATGAACCAGACCGGTACCTACACTTGTTCTGCATTGACTGAACATGTGATAAATAGCGCAAATGTCAACATAACTGTACAATGTAAGTATCACATGAAACTACTGCGGCTTACATGTTAATGGGACCCCTATTTGTTCCTTATTTTTGCACACTACAATGATAACAGATTACTAGTTTTTGAGGGTTGTGGTAGACATAGTGAATAGTATTTGTCTATGTTTTTTAGCCTTTAAAGCAAGTGTGTCAAACTCAAAGGCTAACATGGGCCAAAAAAACAAGGTTTAAGTTTATGTGGGCCGCATCCAAAAAAGGTCATAGTAACGCCGGCCCTTGAATTCTGGGAGTGTGACGTGAGCGAATGTCAATATGAGGCCCCCATATTAGGTGCCCAGTACAGTTCCCCCACATTAGGTGCCCAATACAGTTCCCCCACATTAGGTGCGCAGTACAGTTCCCCCACATTAGGTGCCCAGTACAGTTCCCCCACATTAGGTGCGCAGTACAGTTCCCCCACATTAGGTGCCCAGTACAGTTCCGCCACATTAGGTGCCCAGTACAGTTCCCCCACATTAGGTGCCCAGTACAGTTCCCCCACATTAGGTGCCCAGTACAGTTCCGCCACATTAGGTGCGCAGTACAGTTCCCCCACATTAGGTGCCCAGTACAGTTCCCCCACATTAGGTGCCCAGTACAGTTCCGCCACATTAGGTGCGCAGTACAGTTCCCCCACATTAGGTGCGCAGTACAGTTCCCCCACATTAGGTGCCCAGTACAGTTCCCCCACATTAGGTGCCCAGTACAGTTCCCCCACATTAGGTGCCCAGTACAGTTCCCCCACATTAGGTGCCCAGTACAGTTCCGCCACATTAGGTGCGCAGTACAGTTCCCCCACATTAGGTGCCCAGTACAGTTCCCCCACATTAGGTGCCCAGTACAGTTCCGCCACATTAGGTGCGCAGTACAGTTCCCCCACATTAGGTGCGCAGTACAGTTCCCCCACATTAGGTGCCCAGTACAGTTCCCCCACATTAGGTGCCCAGTACAGTTCCGCCACATTAGGTGCGCAGTACAGTTCCCCCACATTAGGTGCGCAGTACAGTTCCCCCACATTAGGTGCCCAGTACAGTTCCCCCACATTAGGTGCCCAGTACAGTTCCCCCACATTAGGTGCCCAGTACAGTTCCCCCACATTAGGTTGGGAATGGTGCTTGGGGACTTTGCAGTACCTGACATCTTTATATGATAAGTGGAACTCAATAGTGTTTATAGTGGAGATGACTTCTGTGTGCTAAGTATTTTCAGTGACCTTTATACGTACGAACAGATACCACTGATGTATAGTCTATCACCTACGGGTGACTTGGCATTATTTAATAAGATTTTATTCTGATTGGGGTACACTTCACTGATAATTTTATTTTTAGTTAGTTTTTTTCATATATTTGGTGGGTTTTAATGCATACTGAATAAAAGCTAATTTTTAGGCACTTCCCCTTTACCTTTTCCCTATATTCTATGCTGGGAACTTTAGTGCGATTTGGGTTACATAGGACCACATTATTTTTCTATGATATATAATAGTACACATCATCACAAGAATGGGAAATGTAATTTATTTTTGTTTTTGTCGTTTTTTTCCTGTAGACCCTCCTAGAATTATGGAAATCACCATTCATTCATCCAACGGTAATAGTTTGATATTTTAATATATATCTCATGTGCAGATATACCAAAATGTACCATATGTCACTGAGACCCGTCATGGCATCAAAATATCTGTCAACATAATATGCTGTCCTAGTATGGGGGAAGGCTCTGCTATAGTATTAGCCAAATAACATGAAAATATGGTGCCAATTGGCTACAGGTAGTGATAAGCGCTAGGGGCCATATTCAAATTCGCAATATTTCGCGAATATATGGACCAATATTTGTCCTATGTTCACGAATTTTGCATATTCGATCACTTTTTTGCCATGCGAAATCCGTAATGAAATTTGTATAGTGCACATGCACGATTATATCTTTCAACTAACTATCTATAGGGCTTTCCTCTTGGTTGCTAGGGACGTTGCTAACCTCTTACAACTGTATTTACATCCTTCTCATTGGCCCAGAAGCTAAAAGAAGGGAGGGATCAGTGTCCTCTTGAAGTGCCGATATTCGCGAATATTCGCATTCACAAAATATTTGCGCTCCACACCGACTCACACAGTAAATAATATTGGACCCTTCTTTGGACCACAAGCTGGAAGCGGGGAGGGATGATCACATTGTGATATGTACTGTGAAAAAAAATCTAAGGAATATTCGTCATAACGAAATCTGAAGTAAATCCACAACACAAATCTGCACAAATCTTGCTGCTAATTTTCCCTTTGTGGATTCTAACAGCGGTTCATTAAAAAAAAATTAAATAAAATAAAAAAAACAAACATGGGGATCACAAAGGGGTGTGTGTGTAAATATACATACTTGTAGGGTCAAACTTTGATGAAGAGAATGTGGTGTAAGAATCTGTGATGTGTGTGTATCAGGCAAAAATGGTGTGTTTTTTCACATTGAGCCGAAACAAAAAAAAAGGCCCCAAAACAGAAGGGGCGTGGCTTGTGGGGACATTCCTTAGCGAAGGGGCGTGGCTTGTGACGACATTCCTTGCAGGAGGAGCGTGGCTAGCAAGCTAGACCAACAGACTCACCAGTAAATGCAAATCGGAGCTTGTGGAGTGGAGTAAAGTACCGGAAGTTCCATAGACTTGCATGGGACTTTAGACAAAACCTCTAAGTTAGTTGACATATAAGTAACATGTGTATCATGTGTGCTGTTTGGAAGTGATGCTGGAACACACATACACACATATTGAGATTTACTGTGTGTGTGTATATATATATATATATATATATATATATATATATATATATATATATAGGAGCTTGAGAAAGACTGCAAGTGGGCAGCCGAAACGTCGCTATGCCGTTAGGTTAATAAATCCACCACCTTTTGCACCTTATATTGGAGTGCCGCGGACTTCTTTTTTACCTGCTATATATATATATATATATATATATATATATATATATATATACACACACTATCACATCCTCTTCAAGGGGTTAACAACAATTTCAAAAATATGGCCACTTTCTTCCAGAAACCTGTCCACAGGTTGTGCCTGTCATGGTTGGGCCGCACTACACACATGGACAAGTATGGTAATGAATGCTTTTGGAAGAAAATAGCCATGTTTTAAAATCCTGTTTCTTTGTGGTCAAATATTTACAGGTACAGCACGTCCAGCAAGTCCTCAAGTGGATATTAATCTAAATGAAAAACTGACCCTGGTCTGCAGAGCGGATGGTGACCCCCCCAGTACTGTGGTCTGGATAAGGGGGAAAGATGAAGGAAATACATCTATAATCAGTAACAATGGATTGTCGGCAGTGATGAATGTGACGTCCTCAATGGCTGATGTCTACCGGTGCTCGGCATGGAACGCGCTTGGGCTCAGAGAACGACTTATCAAAATTGCCATTAAGCAGGGTAATAGATTTTGTATCATTACTATTATTATATCCATATGTCTACTGTATATACCCATCTGGTAAAAAAGATAAAACTATCCTACAACCACCATATTTTTTAAAGGGAGTTTGTCAGGTAAGTTATTCTGCCTGGACCACATTCTCCATTTAATCCTTATAGGCTCCCTTGTTATTTAGCAAGTCCGTATACTAAGAAAGCACGTCTGGCACCGCTAGCAACGTAGGACCACAATAGGGTATCCATTCATCCATCTATTACTTTGCTCCCTTGTTATTTAGGCTAGCTTCCCCCTGCTTTAAAGTAGTATGTCCAACTTATGCATCGGCATCCCATAAAGAAAGGAATGCCACCATATACCGTGTTGGGCCCCATTCACTTGAATGGCCTGAATGTAGTCATCTAGTGACTACTTTCGGACCACTTCCCACCAGTATATGTGACTCAATAGCAGGATGCCAGCAAATAAGCTCATAACAGCAGTAAGTAGCCCAAATGTATGTCACTAGCTGACTATGTTTGGGCCATTCAAGTGAATAGTCCCTTCTGCAGTGCGCCACAGAATATGTCGGCATCCAGCCTAACAGCCACTGTATGTTTACTCTGAAACACTGCAGCATTTTAGAGAAAATTTACATGGGGTTTAGAAGATAAAAGTACCTAGAATTCCCCTATATGACATTTAAATATAGATCATATGTGATTTACAAGGAAATGTGCAAAGAAGATGAAGTAATTCATAAAACAGGAATCTAATGTACAAACCATCAGATGAGGAAGAACAAAAACTGTGAATACAAGTAACAGGAAATCAGACGGGAAGACAAACTGTAGAATAAAGCAAAAAAGAAAAGTGCTTAAAGGGGTACTCCACATTTGTTCCAAATGCTGGGTGCGGGCTACGGAGGTCGTGACGCCACGCCCCCTCAATGCAAGTCTATGGGAGGGGGCGTGGCGGCCGCCACACCCCCTCCCATAGACTTGCATTGAGGGGGCGTGGCATGGTATCATGAGGGGCGTGGTCGAGACTGCCCTGCAGCCTGCGCCCAGTGTTCGGAACAAAATGTTCCAAATGCCGGGGCAGTAAAGTACTTAGGTCCAGTAAAATAATGACAATAATAGATTCATTAAAGACTGGCTACAACGAGGTTAAACACTTGTTGATTGTTATTAGGAATTAAATTTGCAGAAAGAAAATTGAAATTCATAAAAGAACTATAAGATGTAAAACAAAAGGTTCTGGCAATATAAAATCCTCAATACCACTGGGAAAAGACAACCCAACGTGTATTGATGCAACATGCTATTTCATCAGGGGCGAATGGCAGCCTATAACAATACAGTAACAATCACCTAAAACAGTCGCATCTGGAGCAGGGTCAAAGATCAAAGAAGGTGCTAGTTCAAAACACAATACACACCCGTCATATAATAAAGTTGTCAAATGTTCAGAAAAGTAGAGACAAAGTGCCAATAAGGAATATTGATAAAAAAATAAAATAAAGTGCCCATTATATGTACAAACATAAACAAAAGAATATATATGTGAAAATAAGAGAAAATAAGTAAATGAATGAATGAATGAATGAATAATTACCGATCTAGCCATGGTTGTAGTGATCGGTCGTGTTAGCACAGCGAGTTAAAGGGATACTACCGTGGAAAACTTTTTTTATTTATTTATTTTTTTAAATCAACTGGTGCCAGAAAGTTAAACAGATTTGTAAATTACTTCTATTAAAAAAATCTTAATCCTTCCAGTACTTTTTAGGGGCTGTATACTAAAGAGGAAATGCTTTTCTTTTTGGATTTCTCTTCTGTCACGACCACAGTGCTCTCTGCTGACCTCTGCTGTGCATTTTAGGAACTGTCCAGAGCAGCGTGTGTTTGCTATGGGGATTTTCTCCTGCTCTGGACAGTTCCTAAATTGGACAGCAGAGGTCAGCAGAGAGCACTGTGGTCCTGACAGAAGAGAAATCCAAAAAGAAAAGCATTTCCTCTGTAGTATACAGCCCCTAAAAAGTACTGGAAGGATTAAGATTTTTTTTTATTTTTTTATAGAAGTAATTTACAAATCTGTTTAACTTTCTGGCACCAGTTGATTAAAAAAAAAAAAAAAAGTTTTCCACGGGAGTACCCCTTTAACTTTAGCACAATGGGATATTCTAATGCACTGAAGATAAGTATTATTTTATTAGTAGTTGTAGTTTTTATTTATAGTGCCCTTGGTATCCGTAATTGAAGAGTGATGTGAAATTAGGTTTGTGCAATAATTTATCACAACTTCAGGAATGCAATAAAATATCTTAATGCATCAGAGATAAAGATAACACTGGCTACATCTGTACAGTAAATATAAAAATGAATACATCAATAAATTAAAATTAAAAATAAGAAAATAAGAATGTGAGTCAAAAAGATTGCAATATGAAAGTGCCCTGCAGTGAGTTACTCCAAAGTTGCAAGAGAAATAGAATAAAACACAATAAATGAGAATAATAAATCCTGCTGGCAACATCAATAGTGTTACAATGAAATCCATTCAGTATCATAAAAAGGGAACAAAGGGGAAGACGGGATAAATATTGATGCCAGTGGAGAACTATAAAAATAGCAAAACAACTAACATATAAAAGTATACCCCGCATATCCAAAAAGCCTGGTTCCTGGGGATAAGAATTCCATGGGAAAGGCAATGGTAAGTATGTAAAACCTAAGAGTAAGGTTAGAAATATAGTAAATAATAAGAGTAGCTGAAATGTCAAGCAATAAATAAATCAAATAAATAAATATGGAATCTGTTAATGCACATATTGAAGACAACAATTAGGCTGGTACTGTATTTCAGTCCTGTTCAAGGCAATTTGGATGGGCTGCAATACCAGACATGGCCTATTGACAGGAGTGGCACTGTTTCTGTAAATAAAAAAATCATTTTATATATTCATCAAAAGTATTAATGTCACAGAATTGTGAACCATAAAATTATTAGATTTTTATATTTCACTTTATTTCCAGATAATTCAGGTTCTGCAAATACCCAGAAGCCCATTGGTAAGAATTTACATTCCATTTATTTAGTTATTGTATTTGCTGTTATATCCCCGTTATATTATCATGTTCTTTTCCTCTTTTTTCTCTTTCTCTTCCTCTTTCTCACTTGTCTCCGCTTTTTCTTTTTTCTTCTTGTCTTTCTTTTCATTCTCTCCTCTCTTATCTTCCTGTGTTTTTTTTCTTTCTCCTTCTCCTGCTCTTTCTCTTTAACTCAGTTTTTCACCTCTTTTTCTTGTACACCCTTTTTCACACTTTTTACCTCTCCTCCTTCCATGTTTCCTCCTCCACTTTTTTCTCCTCCCCCTTCTACTTCTCCTCTTCTTGCTCCTCCTTCTCCTCTTCTTGCTCCTCCTTCTCCTCTTCTTGCTCCTCCTTCTCCTCTTCTTGCTCCTCCTTTATCTTTTTCTTCCCTTGACATATGTCTCTTCCTCCTTTTTCTCCCTCTCCACTTTTTTTCTCCTCCACTACTTTCTCCTCTTTTCTATATCCATATTTCCCCTTTCTTTCTCATTTGCCTTATTTTGTTTACTTTTATCTCTTCTTTCCTTATTCACTTCCTTGACTTTTTTCTTCTTTTTTTCCCCTTTATTTTTTTTCTCCTCCTCTTTTTTTTCTTTTCTACTATATCATTATTTATTTTTTATGTCATCTCTTCTTCTTTCTCTACCTTTTATTCTTCTAAATCCCTGATCTGAAGAGGATCACGGGACACGCTCACCACACTCATGTCTGCATCACATAATCCTTTTTCAAGGCCACCTACTGGCTGAGAGGGATCATGTGATACACCCTGTGATGACACAGCATTATTTTCAGCCTCCATTGGGCGCTCTGCTGACCAGTTTGGGGATGTAACTGTGTTCACTAGTATTACTGCATAGTGGTATCTCACAGATTTCTTTCTCTTAGTGTTTCTATCATAGTATTGGGATTTCCTTTAGAAAAATAATAAATATGCAAAAAGTACAGAAAATAAAAGGTATCCGTCTCATACACTGCAATAAATTAGTAATATAAAAATTCCTGAAACTGCTGTTTCAAATAAATAAATCTATGGGTCCCCCCACCCTCCTTGGTGATTTTGGACAAAATCAGTATCCTCCCTCCTCTGGCAGCTGACAATACAGGCATCACATCCCCTACAATACATAGCCAGCTGCTCAACATGGGGTTTGATTCTGGACCAGATACTGTGCTGTCTGTGATGCCAGGTGCTTCCGAAGGATTTGTTCAGGTTTGTTTGCTTATTTTAAGCACTAATTCTCTACCTGCCCCCCCCCCCCCCCCCCATTGGTAAGCAGTTGTGCCACTTTTAATGCTAACAATTGCACAAGACAAGAGGGAACGTAGGCTCAGTGCTACATCAAGCTCTATATTGAGGCTTCTCCCACCAGGGCTGGAATCTCTTTACTATCAAAGTATTCCTGAACCAATATAATAGTAGAATTGTTTTCTTTTCTTTTCTTTTTTATAGTTATTTATGTAAATTTAAATTAGATTTTTTTTCTTTTTCATTTTTCCTTATTTCATTTACAGATTCGCAAATTTCCTACCGGGATATAGCGATTGCATTCATATGTGGAATCATTATCACCACTTTAATTGTTCTGCTGTACAAGTTAATTAAAAGGTAATAATCCATCAGAAGCCCAGATTTACCTGTTTTATTTTTATTTTTCCCTATTTAGATTTCATTCAACTGAAAAAATTTGGTGCATGTCTCACAAAAATTGTGGTACACTTACGTCACATGGGGGCGGAGTTATGACATCATGATGCTCCGCCCCTGTGGTCATCACGCTACGTACTCAGAGCCGCCAGCTCTGCCTAGAGCTCAAAAAGGTGGGTGCGCAATGACAGATTGTGGGGGTCCCCAGCGGTGGGACCCCCGCGATCATACATCTTATCCCTTATCCTTTGGATAGGGGATAAGATATATTTGGGCCGGAGTACTCCTTCAAGCAATCGAACACCGATAACATAGATTAATGTAATGCTAAAGTTTAAAATTGGGGAAGAAAAAAAGAGAAAAAAAAAGGTTTTTATTGGGGGATTTTTAAAACTGTTAAAATCCCCTAATAAAAACTTAAAATCACTTTCCTTTTCCCATTTAAAAAAAAAAAAAAGAAAAGAAAACTCTATAAAAAAAAATACATGTATTTGGTATCACCATATGTGTACATGTCCAAACTATTAAATCATTACATTCTTGATCCCCCACAGTCAACAACATAAGTGCAAAAAAATCCCAAATGCCAAAATTGCTGATTTTTGATCACATCAGTACATCCCAGAATTTATTTTTTTATAAAAAGTGATCAAAAAGCCAGAACTGCACAAAAGTTGTACAAATAAAAACATCAGTAATGGTGCAAAAATTTTACTTCAACACAGTAAATTGAAACATAAATTACCAAGTTTTGTACAATTGGAATTGTTACTGACCATAGAATAAAGGTAGCGTGTAATTTTTACTGTATCATGAAAAAATCATAGCACCACAAAATTGCCCAATTCCATATTTTTATTTATTTATTTTGCTTTGCATATAATTTTTTTAATTGGATTCCTAATACTTTATCTGATAAAATAAAGTGAGCCAATGAAAAGTACATCTTATCCCATAAAAGATAAAAAGGTTATGTGTGTTAGAAGGTGAGGAGGAATAAAACGTCACAAATCAAATAAATACCACAAATCAAAATTCAAGGGGCCGTGAAGGGGTTAATATCTGTAAGGGTCTGTTCAGGTCTCCTAAATAAACTGCTGAGAAGTAGATCTGGGACAGAGTGTTAAATACTAAAAAACCATAGAGACATGGAGGGGTATTTATGAAACCATTTACTCCATTGTTTTGGCTGAAATTTGGCGCATTTTGTAATTTTTGCAGTGGTCAGGAATTTATGGACTTTTCAGTTTGTCGCATAGTTTGGCGCAACTACGCTAACTAAGGAACAACTCTACACAAGTACTCAGTTGACTAACAAAATGACTGGACAACATTAATAAAAAGTTGCACGTTTGACGCATGGGTTAAAAAGTCACACAAAAAAATGCAGAGGAATCGCCATACAAAGTGGAGTACTGAAGTAAGAAATGGGATCAGCACCAGATTTATCACATATCCCGCATCTCGTAATAAATTTGGCGCAGGCGCACAGTTTCCACCATTTGAATTAATGGAGTAAAAAGATGTTCTCCACCTCCACTTTTCATGAATACCCCTTTGCAGTGTGAATCAAATCTAATTCATCTAATATTTTAAAATTCAAATTTCTATTTACATGCAATACCCTACTTGACCACATGGTGTGCTGCACAAACATTGGCCCGCATTTACTATGTCTAATGCACTAGAATTTCGACAACACATTTAGTATGCTGGGTGCATCGAAAAGATAAGGAAAGGGTGATTTGCTTGGCAAGGAGGTGTGGCCTACTGGAAAAGGGGCAGGTCATGGGGAGTGATCTAAAATTTAGTGCCACGTTCCAAAATAATGCACCAAAATTTTTGGTGCATTACCTTAGCCTGCAATAAGGCCAACTATCGGTGTAAACCATTGCATGGACCCTGCAAACTTACAGTTTTAGTAACTTCACCCCATTTTCTTCTGAAATGTCCTAAACAGGTACAATGTATATTAATCTCATATCTAACTTTTTTTCCCCAGAAAGAAAACGACAAAAAAGAATACGTACCTGAATGCAAATGACAATTCTGCTAATGCGGAGCCGCAGACAGATGACATATACGCAAAGGTCGGCAATCCTGAACAAAAAGCCGAGGTACATGGACGGGGAACTCACCGGAAAAGGATGTCATCTGTTATCGTCCAGCTTGGAAGGCCGCACGCCTTATTTATAATTGTTTTTGAGATATTTTGTTCTGTATTTTGCTCTACTAGATTAGTTGCATTCATCTGCTTAAAGGGATTATCCAGGAAAATTATCCAGTTTTTTTTATATATCAACTGCCTCCAGAAAGTTAAACAGATTTGTAAATTACTTCTGTAAAAAAAATCTCAATCCTTTCAGTACTTATGAGCTTCTGAAGTTAAGGTTGTTCTTTTTTGTCTAAGTCCTATCTGATGACACCTGTCTCGGGAAACGCCCAGTTTAGAAGCAAATCCCCATAGCAAACCTCTTCTAAACTGGGTGTTTCCCGAGACACGTGTCATCAGAGATTACTTAGACAGAAAAGAACAACCTTAACTTCAGAAGCTCATAAGTACTGAAAGTATTAAGATTTTTTAATAGAAGTAATTTACAAATCTGTTTCCTGGATAACCCCTTTAATTTTTTTTCCCCAAAAAATAGAAAAAATTGCACTTGTATACTTCACTGCTTAGGTGGCGTAAGATGTTGGAAGGTCTCTAAAGCGAGTCTTTTCCTCCAGACTAACATCTATGCCAGAGCCTCTTTTAAAGAGCTCTGTCGCAGAATCCATTTGCTAAAGGGGTACTCCGCTGCTAGACATTTTATCCCCTATCCAAAGCATAGGGAATTAGATGTCTGATCGTGGGGGGCCCACTGCTGGGGCACCCTGTGATCTCCCGCAGCACCCAGCGTTCTAAACAAAGGCCAGGTTCCTGCGGCAGAGGTCATGACGACACAGCTACGCCCCTCGTGGCGTCACACCACGCCCCTTCCATTTATGTCTATGGGAGTCAGTCGACCTGCCCCCTCCCATAGACATGAATGGAGGGAGTGTGCGGGGACCTCATGAGAGGGCGTGGCCATGATGTCACAATCACGGCCTCCGGCTCCAAATGCTCAGAACATAATGTTCAGAACACTGGAACACTAGAGTACCCCATTAAGTGTGACCTGAGCAGACAAGAAAATGATAGTAACTTGTTGTCAGGTTAGATCCTGCTAAATAAACCGATACCAAGCAGAAACCAGATGGACCCCATTAAAGTCAATGGGATCTATCGGGATCTGTTGTGCAGTCAACCGCCCGACTCTATCACCATGGGGCATGTAAAAAAATAAAAGCAGGAGTAAGGGGCTATCTAGTGCTGTTGACCTCTTTTTAATTTGAGAGCACGTTTCAACTTGGCATATATGCAGCGTATTTCACGCTGCGCAAAATCTGCAGCAGCAGCAGCAGCGGGGAATACGCTGCAAATCCTTCCCTCACCATACACACAAGGCTTTCTGGCGGCAGCCCTATGTGTGCAGTGAGTTTTGAAGGCGGAGCCGTGTGTCAAAGTCATGTCGGCACATGGCCCCGCCTCCAAAACTCACTGCACACATAGGGCTGCCGCCAGAAAGCCTTGTGTGTATGGTGAGCGAGGGAATTGCAGCGTATTCCCCGCTGCTGCTGCAGATTTTGCGCAGCATGAAATATGCTGCGTATACGCCAGGTGGGAATGTGACCTAAGAGAGTAGCAAGGGTTGTAATTGGGCTAAAGGCACAACAATGTAAGGAGTGTGTAGATATATACCTACCTTACTTTACCAGCCAGAAGAAGCCAACATTCAGCACAGAGCTCCAGCAGGGGACGATGAAAGCAATAAAGAACAGTAATGGAAGTTCTGTAGAAACCGATGAAGAATGGATGTAAAAGAGGCACTATGTGTTTACCGGACTGGTAAAAAAAGCAATAAAGTTTTATTTGGACTTGGCCAACGCATTTCGAAAGACACTTCTCTTCCTCAGGTACTAAGGAAGAGAGAAGTGTCCCCAGTTGATTTAAAAAAAAAAAGTTTTCAAGGTTTTTTTTTTGTAAGTTCCTGCAGAAAAAACAGGCGGGTGGGGGATGCGGGTGTGATGGGGAGGTGATCTACTGCTGATTTGATCTGGTTTGGGATCTTTAATCCAAAGATCCCAAACCAGATCCAATCAGCAGTAGATCACCTCCCCATCACACCTGCATCCCCCGCCCGCCTGTTTTTCTGCAGGAACTTACAAAAAACCTGCAGACAGTAGGGGCACCACTATCTCTCACCATCTGTTACCTTTATCGTTCATTTCTAGGTTTCATTGTTAGAGGGAAATCCGAAATAGTCCAATGTCTAATAAGTACATTTTATATTTGTTGTACAGGAGGAAACATACAACAATATACAAGATGATTTACACAGCGTCAACTTGGATCAAGACGACCTGCACTATTCCACCGTCGCCTTTACGGAAAAACCCTCCAAAATGCCATCAAGTCAGCCAGAGACAGAATATGCCGAAATAAAGAGAAAATAGGCTGAGCCCAGAAAACTGTGTACCCCCCCCCCTTCATATTCTGTGTTATTTTTGTCGTTTTTACAAAATTGAAATTTTAATTAACTTATACAGGATATTCCACCGTTTGGCCATATTTTCAGCCAACTAAATGTACTCACATACAGTATGGCGCTGGATTTACGTATAGGCACCGAAGGCAGATTTCTATAGGAGGTGTTGAAAAATGTGAGGCAGATAGAGAAAAAAAAAATACAGAGGTTCTTTCTTTACCCCTCATCATCGCTCAAAAAATCCCGAAATATGTGTTACAAGATGGAAAAGGGGGGAAAAGGGGAAAGCCATTCCATTGGGAGATGTATATGTAATGTGTGTCTGTGGGGCCACCTAGTGGTGGAGATATGATTTTCAGCCTGTTGAGTGTTTTTATAGCATTTTACAATATTGTATTGAACTTGTATTATGGGAAATTGGAATCCTTAAAGGGGTACTCCACTGCTCAGAGTTTGGATCAAACTGTTCCGAACACTGGAGCAGGCGCAGGGAGCTTGTGGCATCATAGCCCCGCCCCCTCATGACGTCACGACCCGTCACCTCAATGCAAGTCTATGGGAGGGGGCGTGACGACTGTCACGCCCCCTCCCATAGACTTGCATTGAGGGGGTGTGACATCATGAGGAGGCAGGGCTATGATGTCACAAGCTCCCTGCACCTGCTCCAGTGCTCGGAACAGTTTGATCCAAACACTGAGCAGCGGAGTACCCCTTTAAAGCTTTACTATCTTTTTGGCTAGTGGCAGGATATTGGTGAAACTGATGCGCTATCAAGTTCCCTGGAACATGGCGCCGATACTCACGTCATCTGAGGGACTGACTGATGTTTTCTCCCAAAATCCCATAGACTTGAACAGGGTTTTTTGGAATGGAACATCAGGCAGTCCATCTGACATCAGTATCGGCGCTAGACTCGGGCAATGGGATAGCGCTTCTATTTTCACCCATATCATGCCGCCAGCTGAAGCCATGGTAACACTTTAACTTAATTGAAGGAATAATAAAGGCGGACCCATCTGTACATACAAAAACATCTATCTGTTGTTTATCATTCGTCATTAAAGGGGTACTCCACCCCCTAGACATCTTATCCCCTAGTCACACCAGTAGTAAGGAGATTACATGAGGAGGAGGTTTGTTACAATGTGTCACACCAGTAGTAAGGAGATTACATGAGGAGGAGGTTTGTTACAGTGTGTCACCCCTGTAGTAAGGAGATTACATGAGGAGGAGGTTTGTTACAGTGTGTCACACCAGTAGTAAGGAGAATACATGAGGAGGAGGTTTGTTACAGTGTGTCACCCCTGTAGTAAGGAGATTACATGAGGAGGAGGTTTGTTACAATGTGTCACCCCAGTAGTAAGGTGAGGCATGTCAAAAGGTGGAGCAAATGGGCGGGGTCAAGGAGCGGCAAAATGAGCTTTTGCCTAGGGTGGCAAAAATCCTTGCACCAGCCCTGGAGGGGAGGTAAGCCACTGTCCGCTCTCGCGGTGTCTTATCTCTCCGTATAAAAAAAATGGTCAAGCAAGTGTCCCTGTCATTATAAAATAATAATAATAATTCCCAGGTTACAAGGACATTTACAACCTAGTTCCCTGCTATCTCATTATAGGTCCCCAGACCTATAATGGGGCTCGTCTTGTGCAGCCAGATGGAGATTGCAGGGAGCCAGGTAGTGAAGCGCTCATTGGCTCCATCTTCATAGCACCCACAGCCAGTGCGAGACCTGACGTAATGTGATTCTACAGCACTGGATTTAATGCTGGCTACAGGGGTAATGGAGATGGAAGAGCAAGGATCAGATGGTTTTGGTGATTGTAGAATGTGAATAGTGCATGTTAGCTGTACATGGGCAGGGAAGGAGAGAGACTGATGTGGATGGAAGGCACCAAAAGCATTAAAGGGGTATTCCGGCCAAAGGACGTCACGCCATGCCCTCTCCATTCATGTCAATGGGAGGTGGCGTGGCGTGACGTCACCTCTCCAGTCTCGGAAACACAGAGGTTTCCAAGACTGGAGCAGGAACCCCACATAGAATGTGGGTGCTGCACAGAGATTGTGGGGGTCCCAGACATCTTATTCCCCTTTGGATAGGGGATAAGATGTCTTTGTCCGGAATACCCCTCTAATGAGTGAAAGGATTGAAAGTATACAAATGTGCTTTAATATTTTATTTCTATGCTTTCTAAGACAGTAGGTGGGGTGCTGTATTTAATTTTATGTTTGTTCTTTTGATTATTTGTGTTTCAATAAAGTATTTTTATATACTGATAATTATTTCCATGATCAGTGCTATTGTCGGGTCTATGTACACTGAAAACAATCCATTTCCTCACTTTCTGTGGGTCTTTCTCTCTTTTCTATTTCTATCCCCTTAAATAAGCAGGACTTCCAAATTTGGCTGGTTCATAGTGGCTATGACTAATCCAGTGACTCAGCTCGCCCATATAGCTCCTATAGCACCCCATGATTGGCTGTGCTGGAGGGAGGGTTTTACCAACTGAGGTCATGTGATCCTTCTTCATCATTTCTAAATTGTGGATGGCATTTATAGTGAGTTGCCAAAATCAAAGTGTTTTGGTATGCAAAAGCTCAAACATTTTGGAAACTTGTTCATCTCCAAGGACCAAAATTATTTTTTCACAAATGTTGTACCAATCTCAGTATGGAAATACTGTACCAGAACCAAGCTCAATACCTAAGACAGTAACAAAATCAGTTTACATAAATATGATACTATAATCAAGCTCATTAACTTAATATATAAATATAGCTCCAGGAAAAAGGTTATGGCATAAATATAGCACTATAACCAAACTCCTAACATGAATACAGTACCAAAACCAAGCTTAGTCCAAACATGCAGCACCAGCACTAAACTCATTGTATACAGTAGTAGTATCAAGCTTAGTAAAAATAGTACAAAAACGAAGTGCTTTACACAAATAAATTACCAAAACCAAACAAGAACAAAGCTAATGACATAATTATGGTACCCTAACCTAGTTCAGTACATAAATGCAGCCTAGGAAATAAGCTCTTTACATAAATTCAATGGCAGAGACAAACTAAAAACATGAATAAAGCACTAGAACCATGCTCAATACACAAATATAGCATAAGGATCAGGATCATTATATAAATATGGTATAAGAATCAAACTCAGTGTATAAATTCTGTATCAGAACCAATCTGAATACAAATGTAGGGTATTAAAACAGACCATAGTACTTTAAAAAAGCCTCAAAACCCAGCTCATATATATATATATATATATTTATATATTCTATACCAGAAAAAGCTCAGTACATACAGTATCAAAACCGAACTACTGACTTCAATATAGCACCAGAAACAATCTCAATACATAAATACTATATCAGAATCACAGTCAATAAATAAATACAGTACCAGAAGCAATCTCAATACATAAATACTGCACAGAACCAAGCTCATTACATAAATAAAGCTACCAAAACTACCAAAACTAAACAGTATAATAAATAAAATACTAGTGCTACCTGGTTTGAGTAGTGAAGGGCATTGTAATGGCTTAGGTAGGTGGATCCACTGACCTGTGAGGAAGATGGCTTGGGCTGTACCAGGGAGCGGAGTCTAAGGTGGCACTGGTTTTCACCAGAGCCCGCCGCAAAGAGGGATGGACTTGCTGCCGCAGGTGGCACCCAGGTCGCTACCCCTGATACAACTCGTCCCCAAAGGCAGCCGAGGTAAAACGAGGCATAGGAAGGATGAGGCACAGACATAGTCACGACTGGCAGGAGGTCAGGAAAGGCGGCAATGAAACAAGGTCAGGTCACGTAGCACGAGGTCAGACGGCACAGGAGCAAGGTCAGTAAGCAAGGAATGGATACATGGCAAGGCAAAACACAATACAAACGCTTTCTTTTGGCAACTACAGCACAAAGATCCATCATGTCTATGACACGCCCCCTCCCATAGACATGAATGGAGGGGGCCTGGTGTGGCATCACGAGGGTGTGTGGCTGTGATGTCACGATCATGGCCTCCAGCTCCGAGCGTTCTGAACAAAATGTATGTAACTCAGTCACACAAAACCCCAGAAGACCGGCCTCCACTGCCTCCTTCATGATGTACAGTTAGCTGTTCACATGATGTCTCTCTGCAGAGTAGTTATCAAGTGTTCAATCTTCCTACAGCACCACCACAGGTGTAATGAAGAATTACATGGTCCCCTTTAAAAAAACAATAGCGGGAATTTATCAAGGGTGGTGTAGGTGAACAATTTTTCTACACTTTTAATTTGTGTTGTGGTAATGTGTACGTGCCCCAAATTTTTTAAATTGTTGCATGGTACTTGATATATAGGATGCTAGATTTTTTTTTTAAATGACACTTCCATGCACCACTTTGTATAGTTCCTTCCATCTGACTTTTTTACCCATTGCGCCAAAATGGGCAACTTTTTATAGTTTTGTAATCCAAGTCTGGCAGGTGTAGATTTACAACAAATTGATGGCTTTGTGACATATTGTGCGACAAGACGCACATGATAAATACACCCTGTTCCAAATTATTATGCAAATTCTATTTAAGTGTCACAAAGATTAAATATTTAGTTTTTCAGTGTAACTCATGGAGACATTGTGTCTTAGGCTCTTTTGATCACTGAAAACAATCTCAGACACCTGTGATAATTAGATTGCCAGCTGAGCCCAATTTAAGGAAAAACTACTAAAGGCGGGTGTTCCACATTATAAAGGAGACGCCATTTTCAAGCAATATGGGGAAGAAAAAGGATCTCTCTGCGGCCGAAAAAAGAGTGAAATAGTTCAATGCCTTGGACGAGGTATGAAAACTTTAGATATTTCATGAAAACTTAAGCGTGATCATCGCACTATTAAGAGATTTGTGGCTGATTCAGAGCACAGAAGGGTTCGTGTAGATAAAGGCACATTGAGGGAAATTTCTGCAAATCCATGCATCAAATCAAAAAAGTAGCTGCTAAAATACCATTACATAGCAGCAAACAGATATTTGAAGCTGCTGGTGCCTCTGGAATCCCACGGATATCAAACGTAGAGTCCTCCAGTGTCTTGCAATTGTGCATTAATCTTCTATTCGCCCACCACTAACCAATGCTCACAAGCAGAAACGGCTGCATTGCGCAGAAAAATACATGAAGACTAATTTTCAAACAGTCCTGTTCACTGATGAGTGCCATGCAACCTTGCATGGTACAGATGGATGGAATAGTGGATGGTTCGTGGACGTTCACCCTGTTCCAACAAGGCTGCGACATCAGCAAGGCGGTGGTGGAGTCATGTTTTGGGCTGGAATCATGAAAAGAGAGCTGGTTGGCCCCTTTAGGCTCCACGAAGGTGTAAAGATTACCTCTGCAAAGTATGTGGAGTTTCTGACTGACCACTTTCTTCCCTGGTACAGAAGGAAGAACTATGCTTTCCCTAATAAAATCATCTTCATGCATGACAATGCACCATCTCATGCTGCAAAGAATACCTCTGCATCAATGGCTGCTATGGGGATAAAAGGAGAGAAAGTCATGGTGTGGCCTCCATCCTCCCCTGACCTCAATCCTATTGAGAACCTTTGGAGCATCCTCAAGCAAAAGATGGGAGGTGGGAGGCAGTTTACATCCAAACAGCAGCTCTGGGAGGCTAAACAAAGAAATTCAAGCAGAAACTGTCCAAAAACTCACAAGTTCAATAGATACAAGACTTGTGAAGCTGTTATCAAATAGAGGTCCTGTGTTAAAATGTAACGTAACCTGTTAAAATGTTTAAAAAGTTAAAATGTTGTTAAAAGTTTGATTGAAATAGCTTTTGATTTCAGTAAATGCTGCAAACACAGCAAATGACAATTTTAGGTTCTTTACAACCTATAAAGTGTTTTGAAACTTACTGTGCGCAATAATTTGGAATAGTATATTGTAAGTTTATTATTTAAAAAACAATTCCTGTTATCATTAGGAGGTTTGTTAAATAAAACTTGAATTGTTCTCTTAATAGTTGATAACATGAGAATGATGCTGACTGTTATTTACATCA